>NC_070617.1:21021182-21296182 GCF_027172205.1 Podarcis raffonei
ATATAAGCCTTTGGTTCGCCAGGTTTTTATCTGGAGGTTTTGTGCTGCATGGTGGAATAATGGGTGGTACGCCAGGGGGATTAGTGGGGATAGGGTTGGGGATAGTTTGCCTATTTGTGTTTTCCATGCTTTGAGCATGGTCTGTGTGTACCTGTTAAGTGTTGTGGGAATTTTCTTTAGTTTGTTTGGGAGGAGTGGGTATGTTGTGGTGCTCTCTAGGTGTACCCATTGTTTTGTCTCATCTTCTAGTATATATGGGATTATATGGCGTATTTGGTTGGCATTGTAATATGCTTCTATGTTGGGGATTCCCCATCCTCGGGAAGCTTTTAATGTTGATGCATTACCATATGTTAATACAGTGGTACCTCTGGTTATGAACTTGATTCGTTCTGGAGGTCTGTTCTTAACCTGAAACAGTTCTTAACCTGAGGTACCACTTTAGCTAAAGGGGCCTCCCACTGCCACCGTGCCGCTGGTGCACGATTTCTGTTCTCATCCTGAGGTAAAGTTCTTAAAGCGACATACTGCTTCCAGGTTAGTGGAGTTTGTAACCTGAAGTGTTTGTAACCCGAGGTGTTTGTAACCCGAGGCACCACTGTATTTTGTTGGAAGCTGCCCAGAGTAGGTGGGGAAGCACAGCCAGATGGGTGGGGTATAAATAATAAATTATTATATTATTATTAATATTCCTGTTGCTAGGTCAAAGTTGAGAGAGGAACAGCCTGAAGGATCTGTTCTTTCAGCAGATGATGTCCCTGCTCTTCTTCACTCTCCTCCCTGCAGCCTCATGGAACTGGGAATAGTGGAAAGAGGGGACTGCAAGACCAAGATCCTCCTTGAACAGATTCCATTACAAAAACTCCAAAACAATGAACTAGTACCCCACTCCTCCTAATCCCTTTTAATTCCATATAGTGTCTTTTAGATGGCAAGCCTATGGTCAAGGACTGTCTTATTGTAAGATGCTCTGTAAGATGCACACTTAACAATCTACAGCATGGGTAGGCAACCTAAGGCCCGGGGGCCGGATCCGGCCCAATCACCTTCTCAATCCAGCCCGCGGACGGTCCGGGAATCAGCGTGTTTTTACATGAGTAGAATGTGTGCTTTTATTTAAAATGCATCTCTGGGATATTTGTGGGGCCTGCCTGGTGTTTTTACAGGAGTAGAATGTGTGCTTTTAATTTAAAATACATCTCTGGATTATTTGTGGGGCATAGGAATTTGTTCATTTTTTAATTTTATTTTTTGAAAATATAGTCCGGCCCCCCCACAAGGTCTGAGGGACAGTGGACTGGCCCTCTGCTGAAAAAGTTTGCTGACCCCTGATCTACAGCTCCCAGGGTTCTTTGCAGGAAGGAAGCCGTGCTATAAGAGAACTCTTAAGAGAACTCTTAAGTGGCTTAAGAGTTCTCTGCAGTGTTAGTCTCAAAAGGGACGTTGCTACGGAGGTTTCCATGAAGTTCTCCTGCCCTCTAGAATACAAGTTGCCACTTTACCCGCTTAGGACACGCTTCTGAGGAAACAGGCTTTGAGACAGGTTGAGAGGCCTCCCCTTCTCCAGGACGACCCCAACTTCAACCACACACGAAGCCCATGAAGCCCTGCGCCCCCCATCCCATCAGCGAGGGAAACCGACGCGAGGTGTGACGTTATACCAAACAGATCAAGCTTCTAGTCCGGCTTCATTAGAAGCCCATTACAAGGCTGAGGGTTTGCAGGGGCAAAGCAGAGAAGAGGAAGGGGAGGAGGGCGCCCTGCCGGGTAGGAAGGGTCAGGCTAACCTTTCCACCCGCTCTTTGAGACCTTTTTGATTCATGCCTGCGGGCCGCGGCAGGTCAGGGGATCCATCAAACCCTCCTCTTTTCTCCAGAGGGGGAAAACGAGGAAAGAGGAAGACCGGAGTGAGGTGGGACGGAATGAAGGTCCGGCCCTCGTCTAGCCAGATCGGATGTGTTAGAGGAAGTCTGGGCTCTGCCCGCAAGGCAGGTCTGCTGCTTTGTATTCCACAGCCAAAGGAGACAGAGAATGTCAAAGCTATACTTTCACAATAGAAGTAACAAAATAAAAAATTGTGTGTGTTGTGCTCTTACAACAAAGGGAAGCGAATAAACAACAGTTTCTTATTTGGGAGTACTTACAATAAGGCAGAGTGTACAATAATGCAAACCTTTTACAGTGGTACCTCGGGTTAAGAACTTAATTCGTTCCAGAGGTCTGTTCTTCACCTGAAACTGTTCTTAACCTGAAGCACCACTTTAGCTAATGGGGTCTCCCGCTGCCACAGCACCGCTGCTGCGTGATTTCTGTTCTCATCCTGAAGCAAAGTTTTTAACCCAAGGTACTATTTCTGGGTTAGCGGAGTCTGTAACCTGAAGCATATGTAACCTGAAGCGTATGTAACCCGAGGTACCTCTGTATAAGATTTAACATTATCCTGAAAGTCTCTAGGTTCTATGAATTTCTCTATGCTCCATTACTAAAAGAAACAGGGGATAGCTGAGCCCATTATGACCGCAGTTATTTAAATTGCATTGGGCGTTATATGCATCAACAAAAGCTGAGCTTACCTATGAATCCCTGCTTAGTGCCCCATGCCTTTCCCTGAATGCAACCACACTAAGACATTGAGGATGAAATTAAGAGAGGTAGGGAGGGGGAAATCCCCAGCCCTATCCAGAGATGCTGGGGCTTGAGCCTGGGACCCTCTGCATGCAAAGCAGATGCTCTACCCACTGAATTACAAACATGAGAAGCAGCTGTCTCATACTGAAACAGACCAGGCGTACCAACTTGAATAAAATATTGGTGGTGGTGGGGAGGGCAGGTAAGCCTCGCCCTGCATAATCGATCACGAGATCGGTTTGAATAGCAATGCCCATCAACTTTGGGGGTCCCTGCCCCCTCAAATATTTTATTGAGTGTGCCAAAGGGACCTCAGTTCTTAGGAGTTGGCTCCTATGAATCAGACCATTTGTGGGAATGTTGAGGGAAGTAGGAGAGGATACATTGATCAAATATTATCCTTTGTCACTCACGCTAGTGAGCAAGTAGCAGAGCACATTCCCTTGTCTGGAAGCAAGTTGATGGATTCGCTATAATCATATAAGTTGAACAAACCAGTCTGGCTGGTCCAGAGTGGATTGTTCCTGGTAAATTTCTCCTTTATTTCCCTCTTAAAAATAATAAGAACATGACAGCCTTCTTTGAAAGTAGTGGTAAAGTTTACTTACATTCGGTTCACAGTAGTGGCGCCCGCCCTGTGGAACGCCCTCCCACCAGATGTCAAAGAGAACAACTACCAGACTTTTAGAAGACATCTGAAGGCAGCCCTGTTTAGGGAAGCTTTTAATGTTTGGTGCATTACAGTATTTTAATATTTTGTTGGAAGCTGCCCAGAGTGGCTAGGGAGGCCCAGCCAGATGGGCAAGGATTAAATAATATATTATTATTATTATTATTATTATTATTATTATTATTATCTCGAAGGAAGGCTTTATCTTGTGGATTACAGTTACATTTGCAGAGAAAAGAAGTCTGAGCTAGGCCTCAGACTTTCTACCTTGTGGCTTCCATCCTCTGTAAGGATGAGCCATGTGATGCTGGCTAAGAGCCAGCAGAGAGGAATCCGAAAGGTGAAAATGAAAAAAGGCAAAAAGAGGAAAAGAGCGAAAGATGGCTGCATGACTTACCCTTTTATAGGGTCTGCTATGGTCACACCCATCTACCTGGTCACACACAGGAGGAGGATGTTCCAGAACAGGTAGGACAGGAAGTCCTCCCTCTCTGGAGCAACATTCCCCTGTGCGTCCACTCTAGGCAACAGGAAATGTTGTCTTTGGCTGCTACAGTGATAATACATCCCACACCATTGGCCCTCCTAGCTCCATATTGTCTACACTGGCTGGCAACGACTCTGCAGGGTTTCAGACATCCAACTCTCAGCTTTGACATTGGTTTATCTTGGTTTACATCAGGCATGTCCAAAATCCATTCTGGGGGAAGCTCAACAACTTCAACCCTAAAAAAAGTCAACAATTTTGGGGGAAATCCTAAAAAAAGCTCAGTAACAACTTTGGTTGGCCCTTACGCATGTTCACTTCATGAAATCTGGCCCTTTTTTTAAAAAAAAGTTTGAGCACCCCTGGTTTACATGAACAGCCTTCAAAAGGGAGGATTGTGTTTCACGAATCAGGTGACGTTGACTGTGGTCCATGCAAGCTTAAGCCAGTCTTCCCCAGCAAGTGGCCCTCAATATGTTTTGAACTGCAAATCCAATCATATACCTGACCATTGGCCACATTGACTGGGGCTGATGGGAGTGGGGAGCCCAACTGCACCCCCAGAATGAGGCGAACAAAGGGTGGGTATTGCAGAGTTTGAAAAGGTTCAGGAAAGGGCCGCCAAAATGGTAACATGGATGGCACAATGCCCCTATGAGCCAAGGTTGCAGCGTTCGCAACATTTCAGTTTAGAGAACAGGCGAACGAGAGGTGACATGATAGATATATAAAATGAAGCCCGTCACGGAGAAAGCGGACAGAGAAAAGTTTTTCTCCCTCTTGACACTAGAAATCATGGAAATTCAAGTGCCACCAACATGGAGGGCTGGACAAATGCATGGAGGAAAAGGCTAGCCACGGCTGCAAGCCGCAACATTCTGCCTCCCTGGTTTATCCTTGCAACAACCTTGCGAGGTGGGTTGGTCTAAGAGACAGTAGCTTGTCCAAGCTCCCTCCCCAGTGAATGGGGATTTGAACCCTGGTCTCCCAGGTCATAGGACACGGGTGGCGCTGTGGGTTAAACCACAGAGCCTAGGGTTTGCTGATCAGAAGGTTGGTGGTTCAATTCCCCGGGGTGAGCTCCCGTTGCTCGGTCCCAGCTCCTGCCAACCAAGCAGTTTGAAAGCACATCAAAGTGCAAGTAGATAAATAGATACCGCTCCAGTGGGAAGGTAATTGGCGTTTCTGTGCACTGCTCTGGTTTGCCAGAAGCGGTTTAGTCATGCTGGCCACATGACCCGGAAGCTGTACGCCGGCTCCCTTGGCCAATAAAGCGAGATGAGCGCCACAACCCCAGAGTCGGCCACGACTGGACCTAATGGTCAGGGGTCCCTTTATCTTTACCTCCCAGGTCCTAGGACTGTTTCTCATGTTTTTATGCATGTGTGTAGGGTTGTTGTTTTTTTTGTTTGACCAAGAACACAGAAAAGGTAAGATCTTGGCAGAGATAGAGAACCCAAATGGTGCAGGAGCAGAAACCAAAGGCCCAAGCTTAAGAGGAGGCCGCCCACATTAGAGAACAGATATAAACATTTCTCCAGACTCCAGCCACACTCCTCCCTCCTCTCCCCTTTTTCCAAGGCAAGTGTACAAGATGTGGTTAGAAAAGACACAGCAAGAGTTTCTTGGATTTGAAGCCAAGAAACTGACACAAGGCCTATTATTTTAGGTTTCCCCCCCTTCAAATTGCAAAAGTGCTCCTTGCAACGGAGGTGAAGTTTATATGTGTGTTCAATAAAGTGGCTGTTTTTGTTTTGTTTTGTTTTTAAAGTGCCCAGGAACAGCTGGCACATTCTCTGCAATGGGGGGGGGGGGAATGGAGGGAGTCCTGCATGCATTTATTTTTACTTCTTTTCTCTTTTGATGCTTTTGTTCCCCGGTACAAAGGAAGGCATCCATTTAGGATTCTGTTATCTGAAAGGTGATCAAAGGGACCGGAATGTGCCAGAGCCCTTCCAAACACGTGCCAAGACACTGTCATTAATAGGAGTCATTGGCTCAGACAATTGTTCTTTTCCCCCACTGTGTGGGTGGACTAATTTTGCTTAAGGAGCGGGTGACATCAGTTCTGCCATTAAGGAACCTCGTTCCACTGTGCGGTGGTGGTTTAGAGCAGGATTGAGAAAGCCACTTACAGCTTGAGGGCCATAGTTGTGGGATGTGATCCATGAGAGGCAGTCAAGTACAACATTCCTGGTAATGCTAGAGAAGACATGTGAGGGAATGTTTGGTCCAGCTAGTCGAAACTTCCTGTTCCTCCTGGCTGGAGCATCCTTCCTGTTGCATGTGGTAGAAGGTGGGTGTGACCTAACCTGTCCAGGTAACAAAAGGACGAGTCACGGAGTACACCTCTCTCTTTTTGACTTCCTTGTGTGACCAGCTTCTAGCTAGGACTGCTCTGCTAGCTCTCAGCTAGCAGAAGCACTGGGATTATCCCCCCCCCCCATATGGGGTAGATCCACATGTACAAATTTGTAACTTAGTCTGCCTTCAGGGATCCAACTGTGAACTGATGTGAGTAAACTTCTTTTATTGACTTTGAATAAGATTGTGGCATCTTTATTCTTTTAAGAGGGATTCAAGGGAATTTACCAGGAACATACAATTCATTCTGAGACAGATTGAATGTATAATAGTGAGAGGCTTACACAAGCCTGCAACCAGCTGTCTGCTGTGCATGTAAAAAGGGGAATGTAAGCTCAGCTAAGTAAAGGAACTTGCTAGTACAAGTTGGGAAGGATATTAATGAACAATATATCCTCTCCTGCTACTCTGAACATTCCCACAACAGTTCCTTCTATGCAACTTCATGGGGGCCACATGGGATTCGTGGGCGGGGCCAGAACAAAAGTGGATGGAGATCTTATGCATGTAGATCTAACCTTGTTATAAGTAGGTTAATTGCAACATACCCTCAGACAACCCTCTCTATCCTCCATCTATCCAGGCAATCTAGAAGCATCATCAGGGTTCAAGGATGAATTCCAGCCAAGCAAAAAGCATTCAAGAGTGTGGGGTTTGCAGCCAAATCACAAATGCATGCTTTGCTAGTACAGTATAAGGGGAGTTCTTCAACTTCCTAGAAAGGACTCTCTCTGTGCGGCCACTTCCTTTGCCTCCTCTGGGCAGGAATGATAGTGCTTTAAACAGCCATGGCTTCCCCAAAGAATCCTGGGAGTTGTAGTTTGCTAAGGCTGCTGAGCATGGACGTAACCAGGATTTATGTGTGTGGGAAGAAGAAGAAGAAGAAGAAGAAGAAGAAGAAGAAGAAGAAGAGGAGTTTGGATTTGATATCCCGCTTTATCACTACCCGAAGGAGTCTCAAAGTGGCTAACATTCTCCTTTCCCTTCCTCCCCCACAACAAACACTCTGTGAGGTGAGTGGGGCTGAGAGACTTCAGAGAAATGTGACTAGCCCAAGGTCACCCAGCAGCTGCATGTGGAGGAGCGGGGAATCGAACCCAGTTCACCAGATTATGAGTCTACCACTCTTAACCACAACACCACACTACACCACACTGGGGGGGGAGGCTTTATATTAGGGGGGGGCAAAACCTCAGTTAGTTAAGAATTTTTGTTGATTTACTTGATTTAGGGGGACAACTGCCCCTCTACCCCACCCCCTTGGCTACGCCCATGGTGCTGAGAGACTCCTATTCCCCCTCACAGAGTTATAATTCTCAGAGTGGTTTAATAATCTATCCCTCTTCCCAGAAGTGCCAACCTGAATAAAATATGGGGGGGGGGGAGATAAGCCCTGCCCTGCATAGTCGATCACATGACATGATGCACGCACACCATTTGAATGGCAATGCCCATTAACTTTGGAGGGGCCCGGCCCCCTCAAGTATTTTAAGGGAGGGCGAATAATTTTCGGCCCCTAGGAGTAGACTCCTGTGCCTCTTACCACGGGATTCTGGGAACTGTCGTTCTGTGAGGGGGATTAAGGGCCTCCAGGCAACTCCCAGCACCCTTAATAAACTACAGCTCCCAGAATTCTTTGAGGGGGAGGCATGACTGTTTAAAGTGCTATCATAGGGCTAACATGAATATGGCCTTCGGGGTCTTGGAGCATTCAGTAATAAAATTTTATTTCTCCTTGCGGGGGGGGGAGGTAGCGCCCCGCCCCCCCCCACAGCACACACACGCTGCGTACTGCTTTCAGATAACGCCCCAGCTGGTGAGGAAGGCGGGTTGGAAGGGAATAATTAATCTCCAGCGAAATCCATCGCGAGGAAAAACATTACCTAAGTGATAGTGACAGGCTGGGGGGGGGGAGAGAAAGAACACCCCCCCGCCGCCGCCTCCATCCAAACGAGCAGCTTTGGATGATGTCAAACACAAGCGGGGCATTCTTTCATCGCGGGATGCAAAGAGAGAATTTCACAAGAGAATTAAGAAGGGGGCACCACTAAACTCCCACCCCCCACCCTCCGCTGCCGCTCTTTGAAGCCTATCCAAAGAGAATATTAATAGCGATATGAAGGTGGAAGAGTAAAGATAATACACCGAGGGGTATTTTTGTGGGGGGGGGGCGGGGGGAGATTACTCTCACAAAAGAGGCCCACCATCTCGGTTATGATTTTCCCACCGTAGTACTCACCACCACCTAAAATAATGCTACTAATACCACTATTATTATTACACGTAAAATACTGCTACAGTGGTACCTCAGGTTACATACGCTTCAGGTTACGGACTCCGCTAACCCAGAAATATTGTCTCGGGTTAAGAACTTTGCTTCAGGATGAGAACAGAAATCGTGGCACGGCGGCAGCAGGAGGCTCCATTAACTAAAGTGGTGCTTCAGGTTAAGAACAGTTTCAGGCTAAGAACGGACCTCCGGAACGAATACTTAACCCGAGGTACTACGGTACTAATAAGAAGAAAAGAAGAGGCTGCTGGATCAGGCCGATGGCCCATTTCGTCCAGCATCCTGTTCTCACAGTGGCCAACCAGATGACCTCAGGCAAGACCCAAGCACAAAAGCACTCTTCCCCTCCTGTGGTTTCCAACAACTGGTTTTCAGAAGCATTACTTCCTCTGGCTCCGAAAGCAGATCATAGCCATTGTGGCTAGCCATCACCATGAATTTGCCCAATCCTCTTTTAAATCCATCCAAGTTGGTAGCCACCACTGCCTCCTGTGGCAGAGAGTTCCATAGGCTGTACGAAGAAGTCGTTTCTTTTATCTGTCCTGAATCTACCTTACACTGTATAAATACTACCTTGTTTTTGTACCTTTGAATTGTTTTAAGCTGTTATCCATATCGCGGAAACACACTGGGTTTAAATATTCACGTTGTGTTTTTAATTGTTGTAACCCACCGTAGGGGACCCGATTGTGAAGGGCTGGTAATAAATTGGGGGGGGGGAGAGAATACGAAGAAGCAGAACAACAGGGGGCATTATTCTATGGCATGAATGAATGGACTTGCATAGGTTTGGTTTGGGAGTCGATGCGCGCCCCTGCAAGCAGCAACGCGAGGCGGAAAGCGGAATCCATTCATTAAAAGAGCCGGGACTCTCCCCCGAGCCTTCATTTAAATAGGGCGTGCGGAGGAGAACTTCTTGGAGAACTGAGCAGGGTCAGGGAGGTGGGGGGCGGGTTGGGGAGGGGGAAGAGGACGCTTGGCTGGATCAAGTTGCAATTTAATAGCCTACACAGGATAACCTTTTTTTACGCCAGCCCCCCTTTCCCACTACAAAACCAGCCACTGCCCCACATTTCCCTCCACACACGTAATCCCGAAGTTCTGGTCGTGTACGAGGGCATTCAAGTATTTATGGCTTCATAAAATCATACAACAATCCCCCCAGGCCGTATTATTTTCCTTTCAAAAAAAAATATATATCCATAGAACAAGTTCTGCTTTCAATCTGGGTACAAAAAAAAGAGAAGGGTTTTGTCCGTCTAATATTTTGTGCGCTCGCGCTCAAGAATGCAGGGGTCAGGGAGGAGGTTATAGGGAATTTGGGGGATACTTTCCCCTCCATACATGCGCTGGGAATTTTTGACATAAATAATGTAGCTATTCTTCCTCGCCAGCGGCCCCCTTCTAAGGGAAAAGAAAAGAAAAATCTTACACGGGTGAATGTCCTTCTGCTAGACTTGGGCTGTGCGTATTATGCATTAATTAATCAATCAATTAATAGAACCCGTTACCCTATATAGGTTCTATAGGGTAGGGTAGCCGTTTTGGAGGATGTTCCGCAAAATATGCTGTCTAAAGATGTCCTGCATATCCTTCGGCTCTTCGGCACTGTCCTCCGACAACAAAAGAAAGTAACAATCCACGCTCACTTATGCACTTTTAAATCTGTGGCTTAAATGTCCCCTTACCCAGGCCGGAGCACCACTGAAGGACTTGCTATTTTCCAGGAGAAAGACGGTCATTCCAGTCTGAGGCGGTCACATTCATGCTTGCTTGACATTTCCACTAGATTGCCTCTTAAGAATGTTTCACTTTAGCTATGGGCAGATCCACACCCATCATTTAAAGCATGTCCAATGCACTTTTAAAACGCATGGCTTCTCTTCCCAAAAAAACCATTCTGGGAACTGTAGTTCCCCCACAGAGCTACAATTCCCAAAGTCCCAGGATTCTTGGGCGGAAGCTACTTCTGAGCCTTAACTGTGTGCCTGATCGATAATGGTTGGAAGCTTCTCGCGACCAGGAGGAGCTATAGACGCCGACGGTGTTGAATGATAATATGAATACAGTAGTAATAACGGGTGACGCTGTGGGTTAAACCACAGAGCCTAGGACTTGCCGATCAGAAGGTCTGCGGTTCGAATCCCGCGACGGGGTGAGCTCCCGTTGCTCGGTCCCTGCTCCTGCCAACCTCGCAGTTCGAAAGCACGTCAGAGTGCAAGTAGATAAATAGGTACCGCTCCGGCGGGAAGGTAAATGGCGTTTCGTGAGCTGCTCTGGTTTGCCAGAAGCGGCTTATCATGCTGGCCACATGACCCTGAAGCTGTAGGCCGGCTCCCTCGGCCAATAAAGCGAGATGAGCGCCGCAACCCCAGAGTTGGTTCCGACTGGACCTAATGGTCAGGGGTCCCTTTACCTTTACCTAATAACGGGCAATGATAAAAAGAGCCGCTGAAATAAAGCTGGATGAATCGAGCCCGCATAATGAGCGAGATGAACATTTATTGGAGGAAATCCCTGGGCCAGATATGGTCGTGGTTTTCCCCCATGTGCCTTTCTCAGCTCCCTGAAAAGGAGTTTAATTTCTAGGGACTCAAAAACCCGTTCGCCTTAACGGACAAAAGTGGTCATTTCAAACAGAAAATTAAGATTTTATCACTACAGATGATACATACGAGATACACACACACGTACGCGCAGGAGGTTGCTACAGGGGTGATTTACGTGCAAGAGGTGCTTACGTGAAAGGACAGGGAGAATTGGGGTGCAGGTGAAAACAGGGGAGCAAAACAGGGTTGCAGACCACAAGAGAGAAGTAGTTTCAGAAACAGTGTTGTGAAGGTGAAAAGCGAGCTTCGTAGTTGCATGGGGTGGGAGGGGGGAACTCTAGGGGGTTAATGTGGGGGAGTGGCAGGGGGTTGGGGAGCAGAATAGCAGGGGTGCAACCGCTACTAGTGCGCGCGCGCGCGCATATACACACAGACACACGGAAACTTGCAGAATTTGCAAAGGTCAAACCGAAGCAATGGTAAATAGAATATCTTTCTGCCCTGCACATTAATGGCACGCAGAACATCTTGGCACACACAGTTCGATTGTCAGAGTTCTTCAGCTCAGCTGGGTTTACTGAACAGTATCACCCAACTAATTCAGAGCTCTCTACCCACCACCCTTTGCAAATTTAGTCTTGCATCTGAGTCATACGCATAAAGCTAACAGGACCATTAAAAAAAGAAAAGAAAGACTCGACATAATTCTGATGACAATTCCCCCACCTCCCAAAAACACAGCCCTCAACTACGTAAGCTACTATAATGGGCATTCCCTCCCTAATACCTATCGCAGATAATATGGGGGGGCTTAAAGAACAACTAAATCAATAAATCTACTAAATCAACACGCGCTACAAAAGTTGGCCTCCACATCTGGAAACTCGGGACGATTTATATGATCTCTGTCTTTTAATATCAGCTACAGGAATTGTTCCAAATGCGCTTAAGCAAATCGAAGAGAGGATGGAAAAATGAATTACACGATTCTGTCGTCTTCATTTTGCACAGCGCCTAAAACTCAGGGTGGATAGAACGTTCCTACTTTCGGGACGCAAAATCCTGCGCACGTTTACTCGGAAGTAAAGCCCATTGCGCCCGTTGGAGCGCACTCTCATAGGATCACAGGCTCAGCAATGTTTGGACGCTGCCTACCTGGTCTACGTGCCTGGGTTGTTATAGAATGGGTAATTAGGAATTTTTAGCTCTCCCTAGCCTTTTAGGACGCCCCCCAGATTTCAGGAAAGGGGTGCTAAGAAGGCAGCCTTTGAAATGAACCGCAGGGAAACGAAATATGAAAATATGAAATAAGTAATGAATAACAAAATAGAGGGGAGGTGAAACAGCAACGCAATTCTACGCACTTCTACTCGGGAGTAAGTTCCTCTGAGTTCAGTGGGCTTCCCCGCTATCCAGAAACACAAGTTTGTAAGCTGGTGGCTTCCTTTCCTTCTAGGTACAGGGAAAAGAATTATTATTATCATTATCTACTACTATTTTAATTATTACCCGCCGTTCACCAGCAGGTCCCAAGAGAGGATACGACAATTTAAAAAAATCAATTAAAAACGGTTAAAAGATGACATCCACAAGAATAGGAGTAGGTCCTGAAAACGCATATCTCAGGTACCAAAGACCAGGGTAAAAATGCCAGTCTCATCTGAGCAGTTCCACTGGGTTCCATGTGGGACTCATATTCAAGTAATGGTGCTTAGAAGGGTCGAAACCCTGGATTGCCCCAGCCCCCAAATTATGCTTTAACCAGACGAATTATCTGTATAACCCGGTGACATTCTTTGCTGACCCGACGTTCAACGTCCAGAAAAATCCTTTCCGGCGAGCAGCTCTTGGGCATAGCTGTCAACTTTTCCCTTTTTCCCTTAAAAAAAGGGAAACGTTGACAGCTATGCGCCTTGGGAGAATGTCTTTGGAGAGGTTTCAGCCGGGCGGTCTTGTTCTTCTGTTTCCCAAATTTGCAAAATTAACGCAGATGGGGGCTGTTGAGTGAAAACGGAAGAACGAAGCCGACTCTTCTCTCGGATCTCACCCGTTGCAAATTGCTAAGCAAACAAGCCCCCATCCTAAAGTTTTTTTTAAAAAAGCCGCCATCCTAAGCACGCTTGGAAATAAGCCTGGCTGCATTCAGCGACGCTTCCTCCCAAGTAAGCCTCTATAATATTGTAGAGTTGGAACTTGGGGAAATTTCAGAGAAGGGCAACCAACATGGTCAAGGGAATGGAGCGACTTCCCTATGGGGAAAGGTTGCAGCGTTTTGGGACTTGTTAGTTTAGAGCAGTGTTTTCCAAACTTGGGGCTCCAGCTGTTTGTTTTTTTGGACTACAACTCCCATCATCCCTAGCCAGCAGGAGCAGTGGTGAGGGATGATGGGAATTGTAGTTGGAGACCCAAGTTTGGGAAACACTGGCTTAGAGCAAAGGCAAGTAAGAGGCTACATGATAGAAGTTTATATGGTGATGCACGGCATGGAGAAAGTGGATAGAGAAAAAGTTCTTCTCCCTCTGTCATAACACTAGAACTCCTGGACATCCGCTGCAGCTGAATCTTGGAAGATTCAAGACAGAGGAAAGAAAGGACTTCTTCAGGCAGTGAAACAATGGGACTCGTTCCTGATGGCCACCAACTTGGATGTCCTTAAAAGATGATTAGACAAATCCATGGAGGAGAGGGCTTCCCATGGCTATGAGCCACAATGGCTATGCTCTGTCTCCAACCAATTGCTTCTGAGTGCCAATTGCTGATATTTCCTGCCACCTTGAACATTCCCACAGGTTTGGTGGAAAAACACACAATTATCATCTCATGCTTCCTGGTGTATCTTCCCATCACTGTCCTTCTCACGAAAAGTCCATGTGGGGGGCAGGAAGAGTGAGTTTGTTGTACTCGACTCCAGAGCACCAAATCCACTTTGATTGTACAACCTGATCACTGTTCTTATTTTGTGTGCACAGAAACATCAAACAGATCTCTGACTCTTTGTGGCCTTTTGTTCTCAATGTTTACAATCCTGGTCCATATTCCAACCTGTACTTGTGTGTCTCTGTGTGGTATTAGCCAACTGAAGGTAACATTTCATTTGACAACACACGCACACCATTTGAATGGTGGCACATTACCATTTGAATGGCAATGCCCAACAACCTTTGGGCATACAGCCCCCTCAAATATTTTATTGGGGGAGGGGGGAGAAACAAAGGGACCCTGGCCCCTAGGAGTTGGCTCCTATGGGAAGCTGCCTTATACTAAGCCAGACCACCAGTCCATCTAACTCAGTACAGTGGTACCTTGGTTTACAACCACAATCCATTCCAGAGATCCGGTTGTAAACAAAAACAGGTTGTAACCCAAGGCGCACTTTCACCAATGGGGCCTCCAAAAAAAGAGAAAAGGGTTGTAATCTCCCCCAAATGGGTTGTAATCCAAAAAAGGGACACGCACTTCCGGTTTGACGTGGTTGTAATCCAAAACAGTTGTAATCCAAAATGGTTGCAAACCAAGGTACCACTGTATTGCCTACACTGACTGGCAGCTGCTCTCCAGGGTCTCATGCAGGGCACCTTTCCCAGCCCTACCTGGAGACGCCAGGGGTTTAATCTGGGGCCTTCTGCAAGCAAAGCAGATGCTCTACCCCTGAGCAATGGCCCTTTCCCAGAAGCTCCTTCATCAGGGCACACTGCCGCACACTGAGCCCTCCTTCTCGCACCGCTGGAATCTGAGACAGCTACCCTTCTGGATCTTGATAGAAAAACCACATTGCTCTGCATACGTCTTGCACACACACCATTCATGCCTTAGAATCACAAGCCTCCCATTAATATCCTGGCGCTTCTGGAATTCCAATTGAAGATATTTTATACGCCGCAGGTTTCAGGGGAGGCTTTTATCTCTTCTCATTGTTGGGGTGGGAGGAGGAATGAAAGGAAAATGAAAATGAAATAAGAAACAGCCCTCTTCTCAGAATGCCCCTGGACACCGTCATGGGCTCCCTACCAACAAGGCCCACTTGTGTGGAAAAAAATCTGACTGTGTTTCCCAACCTGTTTCCCCCACCCAGCCCCAGCCTACAAAACTCAGGATGACTTATTGGGTAGGAAGGGGAAGCTGAGCTGTCCTCAATGAAAGGGTTGCACAGGCAAGGCCATTCATAATATCCTTGCTCTCCATTTGGGGAGGGTGTGGAAGGGGGAAGTCTCCAAATGAGACATTTGCCTCTCTCCAAATAGGAACACCTGCTATAGATTACCCGCCCCACCACATCACAACGAAAGCATTTTTTAATGCAAATATGAGAAAATATATACTTCTTTCCCCCTTTCGGAAGGGCATATTGATGATGATGGTGGTGGTGATGATGATGATGAAGGGACTCGGGTGGTGCTGTGGTCTAAACCACTGAGCCTCTTGGGCTTGCCGATCAGAAGGTCGGCAGTTCAAATCCCTGCAATGGAGTGAGCTCCCATTGCTCTGTCCCAGCTCCTGCCAACCTAGCAGTTCGAAAGCACGCCAGTGCAAGTAGATAAATAGGTACTGCTGTGGCAGGAAGGTAAACGGTGTTTCTGTGCACTCTGGTTTCTGTCACAGTGTCCTGTTGTGCCAGAAGCAGTTTAGTCATGCTGGCCACATGACCTCAAAAGCTGTCTGTGGACAAATGCCGGCTCCATCAGCCTGAAAGCAAGATGAGTGCCACATAGTCGCCTTTGACTGGACGTAACCGTACAGGGATTCTTTACCTTTACCTTTTTACCTATTATTATTATTGGCCTGTCATTCACCCTAAGGTCCCAGAACACTTCACAGCACATTAAAACACAATATTAAAAGCATGTTAAAGCAACTTGGAAACATAAAAATAAGGTTGGTCCCAAAACCATGCACCTCAAGTGTCAAAAGCCAAGGTAAAGAGGTGTGTCTTCAGCCTCCTCCAGAAGCTCTATAATGAAAGTACCAGATGCACCTCTGTAGGGAAGTAGTTCCACAGCTTAGGGGCCACCACAGAGAAGGCCCTTTCCTGGGCTGCACCCCCCTCCCCTGAGGAACTACCAAGGGGGACTGGTGTTGCATTTATATCTCACCTTTTTCCCCAGGTGCACAAGGGACATGGTTCTCCATCTCCCCATTTTATCCTCAAGACAACTGTGTGAGGTACGGTAAGATGAGAGGTGGAACGCACAATGAAAGCCAGTGTGGTACAATGGTTAGAGTGTTGGACAAGGACATGGGAGACCAGGGTTCAAATCCCCATTCCGTGATGAAGCTCATTTGGTGACCTCAGGCCAGTCACACACTCTCAGCCTAAGTTGCCTTGCAGGGTTGTTGTGAGGGTAAAATGGACTGGAATGGACTCCCTCAGGGGGTTGTGGACTCTCCTTCATTGGATGTTTTTAGGCAGAGGCTGGATAGCCATCTGTCATGGATGCTTTAGCTGAGATGTCTGCATTGCAGGGGGCTGGACTAGATGACCCTCGGTGTCCCTTCCAACTCTACAACTCTACTATTCTGGGAGGGGAACTATGTTCACCACCTTGAGCTCCTGGGAGGAAAGGTGGGATATAAATGTGATAAATAATAAGTATTTATTCAAGGTGTCGAAAGCCTCTTTCATTGCTTTATAATTATGTATGATATGTATGATATACAAATACATTTTTATATGAAGCAGGCTATTGTGGTTGATCATCGTCATAGCATGATTCTGTAGATAACCAAATGAACCCAGCAGGTTGGTTGGATGCCCCGAGGAGGCTACAGATCTACAGAATATTTAAAAATACAGAAGGCTACTGAATATTTAAAAATATTTTTAAAATACCCAGTGCGATGCTCTTGAAAGAAGAGAGAGATCTCTCACAGAAAAATACAGATTGAGAGGCGATGGGGAATAAAATAAGGCAGCAAGTTTAGGATCACAGTAGGGCAAAAAAAAACAAAAACAAACCACTTCTCTCCCGCTCACCCCCAAACATCGGGATTTCTCGCATTACCTAAGTTAATATTTGCTGGATGGTGAGCATGGAGCCTTGCTGAGTTTCTACGCCAACACAAGCAGCAATCTGAGCATCAACAAAATAGCAAATGGGAACACACGCATCTTATTCTTGTAGAAGATCAGCCCTGGAACAATTTTACTGGCAAAGTCTCGCCAGCCTTCCTTCCAGCTGCCCTCGGGATAGGCGTGTGTGTTTGTGTGTCTGCGGGCGCACATCTCAGCTGGTGGGCGGTGCACTCTTTTCAATGTAGCGAGCCTGTTATATACATTCATTTTGTATTTCAATGTACATCCCGCCTCTCAGCAAATTCATTTGACTGATCTCCGGCCGGGTAAGCAAACAGAAGTTGACTGAAGCAACAGGATCACGAATTAACACCACGGATTTAAATGCAACAACAATGCAAACGAAGCGCTTATGTTTACTGTCATAGACACCGCCACACCCTCACGACTCCAGCTCAGCAAAATGGACTGGAATGGACTTCCTCAGGGGGTTGTGGACTCCCTTTCATTGGATGTTTTTAGGCAGAGGCTGGGTGGCCATCTGTCATGGATGCTTTAGCAACAAGCAAACTGCACCAGTGCCATGGGCGTACAGGAGGACATCTGCTCCCCTAAACCAAGTAAATAAATAAAAATACTTAACTAACTGACCAATTGTGTCGCAGTCTCGCAGGTTACTCGGTTCTGCCTCCCCCCCCCCCCGCCCCATAAAGCCTGCCGCTCCAATAAATCCTGGCTATGCCCGTGACCAGCACCTTTAGCGCGTGCCGAATCCGACCACAGGACCAAAGGAAGCTGCCTTCTCCCGACTCAGATCACAGGTCCATCTAGCGCAGTTTTGCCTACACTGACTGGCAGCAGCTCGCCAGGGTTTCAGGTAGGAGACAGCCCAGATGGCAGCGGCGCATAGACCCCCAGAGGACATGGGGCTTGCAAGGAATGCTCCCCCTTCCTCCGCCCCTCCACTGCCCTCCCCACCAAGCACGCTGCCTGTCTAAGCCTAGACTGGAACCGTCTCCAGGGTCTTCTTTCTGCCAACAAGCCATCACTCCTCAGCCGCGACTCGGGTGTCCAGACCCGCCTCGCCTGCGACCCAACGCCCCCTTCCAAGACGGAGAGAGCTTTACCTCCGGGACAGGAAAGCACCGCGGACCCGCGACGCCGAGGTGAAGGAGGACCCACCGCTTCCCCTCCTGACAGCCGCTCCGGCTCGCTCCTTCCTTCGGCCCCTCTTCCGGCTGTAACGACCAGGGACCCTGCCCGAGGAGGTCTTGGCTGATAAGGGGGTCTCCCAGCCCCTCTCTCAGCCTAGCGACCTGCAGCGACCGCGCAGCTCCACCACGGGACCACTGAGCCGCCGCTCCAGGACAGCGGGACGGAGACGTCGAGGCGCTTCTGGCAACAATCACTTCACACGAGCGCCCGCATTCCAGCTTCGTTGCGCTGGACGCCCCACTGCCCAGCTCCAAGTCACACCTTCTGAGGGGTTGCTGAGCTCTGGGCGGCGGGGAGGGGCTGCTGGTTGGGAACCGATTTCTGCCAACCAGGCCAATAATTCTATGTGAACAGAAATCCCTTCTTTCTTTCTTTCTTTCTTTCTTTCTTTCTTTCTTTCCTTCCTTCTTTCCTTCCTTCTTTCTTTCTTTCCTTCCTTCCTTCCTCTTCTCCTTCCTCCTCTTCTTCCTCCACTCCTTCCCCTCCTCATACTCCTTCCGCTTCTTCTTCCCCTTCTCTCTCTCCTTCCCTCCCTCCTCTCCCTCCCTCATTCCTCCCCTTCCTTCCTTCCCTCCTTCCTTCCTTCCTTCTCCCCTATCACTTGAAGATCTATAGTGACAATACAGACGAGAGGCTTGTAAGTTTTCTATTTTTCTCCTGAGAACTTTGGTTGGACCAGCATCATACAGATGAATCTGGGAATCGCTTTTTTTTGCTGGGGGACGACGACTTTAATAAGTGGTATTATAAAATAGATCAATAGATGTCAAAAGAGGCTGAAGTTTCTAGATGTCTCTCTGTCTCACCACCTCACAAGGTTGTTGTGGGCATTAAGTAGGGATGGGCAGAACCATTCACACACCCCTGAGCTCATTGGAGAAACAGATTGCATGCAAATGCAACAGATAGATAAAAGGTAAAGGGACCCCTGACCATTTGGTCCAGTCATGGCTGACTCTAGGGTTGCGGCACTCATCTCGCTTTACTATCCGAGGGAGCCGGTGTACAGCTTCCGGGTCATGTGGCCAGCATGACTAAGCCGCTTCTGGCAAACCAGAGCAGCGCACGGAAACACCGTTTACCTTCCCGCTGGAGCGGTACCTATTTATCTACTTGCACTTTGAGGTGCTTTCGAACTGCAAGGTTGGTAGGAGCAGGGACCGAGCAACGGGAGCTCACCCCATCGCGGGGATTCAAACCGCCGACCTTCTGATCTGCAAGTCCTAGGCTCTGTGATTTAACCCACAGTGCCACCCACGTCCCAACAGATAGATAGAAGCTCACAATAATCTGCCCGCTATTGTAACTGCAATGAAAGAAGTACCACAAAATATTAATTCACATGCCATAATTTCCTATAGAAAGCCCACGACTCTGATGTAATTACAATGATCACACTCCAATGATATATTCCAGAAGCCAGGCAAAACCATTTGACTACTAAGAGCAGGATCAGTGAAGACCATGACGTGGCAAGAGTCCTGAGGACCAGGCCTGAGGTTCTACACTCCTGATCCATGCTGGAGTCCTCTCTTCTAGGAGCAAGTTTGGGACACCAAGATGGAGATCTGACACCGGGTTACATTCCTCTGCTTCTTTACATTGTTCATTACGAATAGTTCTGAAGAATTCAGAACCAGCATTTGTTTACACTGACGTTTTCTTGGAAACTGTTTGTAGCATTTTTGCCAAATGAGACTTTTCAGTCCATTTAAAGTTTGTTTTATTGTACTGTAATTTTAAAGTTTGTTTTATTGTACTGTAATTAACATTAAAAAATAACAAATAACCATCATCATTATATAGCAGTGTATCCCAATGTAGTGAATGATATGCTAATCATTTGCTAAAGCAAGCATCTGGTAGGCACGCCCCTGCCAACACATGTTTTGAATAAGAATAATAAAAAAGAGCTTTTAAATTTGAATTTTGCAAACTTTCTATGCCGTCAGGGGTTTCCCTCCCCGCAACTTGCTCTTACAGTGGCCAACCAAACACCAGTGGGAAACCAGCAAACAGGATCAGGGCACAGGGCAGTATCCCCACACCTGCGATTCCCAGCACTTGGCATATTGCCTCCATCCCCAATTCCACTCTTTCCACTCATCATCATAATTTACTGCATGATTTATTGGGCCACACTTTTCATCCATTAAAATGTTTTAATGAATTACAGTGGTACCTTGGTTTTAGAACAGTTTAGTTTATGAACAACTTGGAAATAGAACGCTGCAAACCCAGAAGTATGTGTTTTGGTTTGTGAACTTTGCCTTGGAAGCAGAACATGTTCCGCTTCCTGTTGAGTGTGTTCCATTTGTAAATTGAGACTTCCGCTGCTAATCAGAGGCTTCCTGTTGTGTCTGTTGGCTGTTGAGTCCCAAGCACCCACGCAAGACAGAGGTGATATTTGGAGCTTCCGTTTTTGCTAATTTTTTCCGTTTTTGTTTGTGTGGCTTTTTCGTTCTTTTGACTGTGACTTGTTCTTTGTTTTATGGGACTGACAAGTGACTGCGGCTTGTGATTTCGTTTTTGTGACTTGTTTTTGTGACTGTGGAACTCAGTTCAGCTACTGATTGATTGATTGATTGATTGATTGTGTGACTGCAAAAATGGAGAAAAGCCCCCCCATCCAAACAATGACTAGCATCAGTGCACGTAAGAAAAAATAATAATTTTAATTGTTATCATCTATAATAATAATAATAATAATAATAATAATAATAATAATAATAATAAATTTTATTTATATCCCGCCCTCCCCAGCCGAAGCCGGGCTCAGGGCAGCTAACAACAATAAAACAGTACAAAAGTACAGCACAAACAACACTCTAAAATCATTCATTATAAAATTAATACTGTCTTATTTATTTTATACTGTAGTACATTGATTATTAGGGACGCAGGTGGCGGTGTGGGTTAAACCACAGGGCCTAAGACTTGCCGATCAGCCTGTGATGGGGTGAGCTCCTGTTGCTCAGTCCCTGCTCCTGCCAACCTAGCAGTTCGAAAGCACATCAAAGTGCAAGTAGATAAATAGGTACCACTCTGGCGGGAAGGTAAACAGCGTTTCTGTGTGCTGCTCTGGTTTGCCAGAAGCAGCTTAGTCATGCTGGCCACATGACCTGGAAGCTGTACGCCGGCTCCCTCAGCCAATAAAGCGAGATGAGTGCCGCAACCCCAGAGTCGGTCACGACTGGACCTAATGGTCAGGGGTCCCTTTACCTTTACCTTTACATTGATTATTGCTTTCATTTCATGACTCAGTGGTCTCATGAGATAGTACAATTAATGTTAAATTGCTGTTTTAGGGTTTTTTTTTTAAAGCCTGGAACATATTAATCCATTTTGCATTATTTTCTATGGGAAAGCACACCTTGGTTTTAGAACGCTTTGGTTTTGGAACAGACTTCCAGAACGGATTAAGTTTGGGAACCAAGGTACCACTGTATTGCTTATTCAATTTATTTATTTATTTAACAGTAATTATTTACCGCTTAATGGTGGTATACCATGAAACAGTTTTACTTAAAACAATATAAAAATATTCATAAGAAAATTTTTAAAAATTGAAATAAAATGTCTAAAAGCACGTAGACATAATGGGTTGTATTTCATGTTCTGGTCACCACATCAAAAAGGATATTGTAGAGTTGGAGAAGGTTTCAGAAAAGAGCAATGAACACTACTTATTATTATTATTATTATTATTATTATTATTATTATTATTATTAGAAACTATATACTGCCCTATACCCAGAGGTCTCACAGAAAAAATCAACATAAAAACCACAATATATATAATCAAAATACAAACAACAACTCAATAACAACCCCTCCCCCCCAAAAAAGGAGACACATTTTTAAAGGGCATAGGATGTCAATCAGATTAACCAAAGCCCTGGTTAAAAAGGAACGTTTTTGCCTAGTGCCTAAAGGTGTATAATGAAGGCAAACTTCCCTGGGGAGAGCATTCCACAGATGGGGAGCCACTGCAGAGAAGGCCCCTTCTCGTATTGCCACCCTCCGGACTTTTCGACATGAACAAGGAGATGGAGTAACTCCCCTCTGAGGAAAGATTGCAACATTGGGGATTTTTATTTTATTTTTTTAGTTTAAAACAGGGTTCCCCAAACTTTGGACTCCAGCTGTTTTTTTATTGCGGTTCCCATCATCCCTGACCACTGGTCCTGCTAGCATAGCAGTCCTAGCTAAAAGCTGGTCAAACAACGAAGGAAGTGAAAAAGAGAGAGGTGTGCTGCATGACTCGTCCTTTTGTTACCTGGACAGGTTAGGTCATGCCTACCTTCTATCACATGCAAAAGGAAGGAAGCTCCAGCCAGGAGGTACGGGAAGTTTCAACTGGCTGGACCAAACATTCCCTCGCATGTCTTCTCTAGCATTACAAGGAATGCTGTACTTGACTGCTCCCAGGGGATTACAGATTTGCCCTAAGAGAACAAGGGAGGGGTTCATGGTGAGTTCCGGCACCACTTTTTCTAGAAAACAGCAGTGGTCATATCCATGGTAGACCCATTGAAATGGTTGGGAATGACTAACTTAGGTCCAGTACTTAGGTCAGTAGGTTTTTCCTGAGAAAAACTTGGTTGGATATAACCCAACACAATTTATCAAACTATGTTGTTGTTGTTGTTGTTGTTGTTGTTGTTGTTGTTGTTGTTGTTGTTTAGTCGTGTCCGACTCTTCGTGACCCCATGGACCAGAGCACGCCAGGCACTCCTGTCTTCCACTGCCTCCCGCAGTTTAGTCAAACTCATGCTTGTAGCTTTGAGAACACTATCCAACCATCTCGTCCTCTGTCGTCCCCTTCTCCTTGTGCCCTCCATCTTTCCCAACATCAGGGTCTTTTCCACAGAGTCTTCTCTTCTCATGAGGTGGCCAAAGTATTGGAGCCTCAGCTTCACGATCTGTCCTTCCAGTGAGCACTCAGGGCTGATTTCAAACTATAACAAACTATAGATGAAATCAAACTTTAAAAAAGTAGTAGACATCATGAAATTTACACTAAGCATTGGGACACTTCATAGCCTTAAATGTGCACAAGGGAATGCTGGAAAAGAAGGATTCCCTTCTCTGACTGGCTCCCACACAGTTAGCAGGAGGGTGTGATCACATGAGCAGCGAGGAAAGCAGCAGGGGAACAAGTGATTCAAGTTTATAAACATCCATCTCTAGTAATGAGCCCTCTAGGAAGAAATGAAAAATAGCCAAAGTCTGGTAAAGTCAATTAAGCTGATTTTAAATAAGAGGTTACTCCGAGAGGCCAAAAGTTAACATGTAAAAGGCTTATTGCAAGAGCTGTAAAAGAAAAAAAGAAGAAGAAATAATAATAAAAATGGCACTGGAGTATTTGAAGACATTTGGTTGCTATTATAGACAAATGGAGCTAATAGGGCAGGCTTGCTGGAAGGAGCTGGGCATCTTAGATGGATGCCTTGAAACCAGAGCCTGCCAGATTCTGGGATTAAATAATTCCAAATGGCCCATTATGAAGCGACCAACACACCGCAATTGTGGTTGGCCGTAATGAAAATATTTGAGTGGAGCAATCATTAGCCCCGAATGCCACAAAATGGGGGGGGGGGGTATCACTCCACCCCCTGTTCTCTTTTCAACTTGCTTGATAATTCACAAGGAAGCTTTATGATAGGAATCCTTGTGATGTCTTCAGGGGAATAGGCAATTATCACCAATACACTCCATTTTGCAAATTAGTGGGCGGAAGAGATGGGTATAGAAGAATGCAAGGGTAAAGTAATTGGGAACTTAGACTGGGTATCTGAGACACTGAGGCCAGGATCTGGCCCCAAAAGAACAGAAGAAGAGCCTGCTGGATCTGGCCAACCAAATACCTATGGGAAGCCCACAAACAGAAGCTGGGCACAAGATCACACTCCCTTCCTGTGGTTTCCAGCGACTGGTATTCAGAAGAATTGCTGACTCCAATTGTGGAGGCAGGGCAAAACCATCATGGCTCATAGCCATCAATAGCCCTCTCCTCCATGAATTTGTCCAATCCTCTTTCGAAGCCATCCAAGTTGGTGGATCTTAGTGCCTCCTGCAGGAGCAAGTTCCAGGGGCGGAGCAAGGTGGGGGGGTGGGGGCGGTTCGCCCCAGGTGTCACCTCTGAGGGGGGTGACAAAATGCTGTGTAGCAAACGTCTGTGAGAGACACTTTGGCTTTGGTGCATGTGGTATTCCTGCTGCCAAAACAGTCCATCTGCTGGCTCCCCCTCCTTGTTGCTCAACAGCTTTGGCTCCCCCCAAAAAACTCAACAACTTTGGCCCTGCACAAAAAAAGCTCAACAAC
This sequence comes from Podarcis raffonei, assembly GCF_027172205.1. Classification (NCBI taxonomy): domain Eukaryota; kingdom Metazoa; phylum Chordata; class Lepidosauria; order Squamata; family Lacertidae; genus Podarcis; species Podarcis raffonei. The sequence continues at coordinate 21,045,723 of NC_070617.1, forward strand.
TCTAGTCAATCCAATGGGTAGATCATTGCCAGTTTTTTAAATAGTGGGAGTAGACTGCAGTCTCTTGGGACATGCCTGCTATAAATAAAATAACACAAGCCAAAACACAAGCCAACCTGTAGATTTAAGTATCTATCCACAGTCGCCTACTTGTTACCAGAGGCCCAGAATCCACATTCCTTTGTAAGAAAATATGAAATAAAGTCAAACCAAGTGAAAAGAAATTTTCCACACCGGGTACCACCTGACCTTGCTACGCCACTGGCAAGTTCCTTTGTTTAACTATGTGCTGCATGACAAAAAAGTGATTTATTTTATCTGTCCTGAATCTTCCAACCTTCCATTTCATTGAGTGACCATAAGTTCTTGTGGTAAGAGAGAGGGAGAAAACCTTTACTCTATCCACTTTTTCCATGCCATGCATTGTTTGACAAATTTCTATCATGTCACTTCTTCCTTACCCTTCTCCTAAAAAATAAATAAAAATGAATTGCAATGCCTACCTGCTTTTTAAAAGCAGGGAAACGCTCCTCTCTTCCATCTAAATGGAAAAGCAGCTAAGAGTCACTGAACACTTTCTCAGACATGATCTCCCCACTTGCTGACCCTGGAGAACCAGTGTAATGCCATGATCAGAGTTTAGAGAAAGAGACCTAGGTTCAAATCCCTGCTCAGCCACGAGCATAAACCTTACGTGTGGAAAATCCTTAGTTCAGTGCATGATATCTTCAGACAAGGAAAGACTCATGTCTGAAATCCTCCATTCCTGAGTCACACAGAATAAGGTCTTCTCTGTGGTGGAGTCATGCTTATGGAATTGCTTCCCAAGGAAAACCCAACAAGGAGAGGATATTTGTGCTTGCTTCATTCCTTGTTGGGACGCGGGTGGTGCTGTGGGTTAAACCACAGAGCCTAGGGCTTGCTGATCAGAAGGTCGGCGGTTCAAATCCCTGCAACGGGTTGAGCTCCCGTTGCTCGGTCCCTGCTCCTGCCAACCTAGCAGTTCGAAAGCACGTCAAAGTGCAAGTAGATAAATAGGTACCCCTCCAGCAGGAAGGTAAACGGCGTTTCCGTGCGCTGCTCTGGTTCGCCAGAAGTGGCTTAGTCATGCTGGCCACATGACCCGGAAGCTGTACGCCATCTCCCTTGGCCAATAAAGCGAGATGAGCACCGCAACCTCAGAGTCAGTCACGACTGGACCTAATGGTCAGGGGTCCCTTTACCTTTTACAGTCCTTGTTACTGTGCCACCATAATGCCTTCTCAACCTGTATATTTGTAAGCACATATAATTACAAAGGGCATTGCAAAAGCATGATAGATTGGAGAAGGATACCTATCATGCTGCTTCATCTTATCCACATTGAAGTAAATCCGGTAAGTCCAACTGAGTCCAACAGGACTTAATCCTACGTAAATATGAATAGGGTTGCTAGCTTGCAACTTTAGTCTGCTGTAGCTTAAGCATCAAAGAGTCTTGGGGCACCTTAAAGACTAAGGTGCCCAGATTTATTGTGGCTTGAGGTGTGCACGAGGTGTAATCTTACTCTGCAAAACCATCTGTACAGAATCCTTTGATGTGCACTTGAAAAGTATTTAGAATTTTTCGAAACAGCCCTTTTGTTCTAAGTAGGAACAAAATGGTCCAAGGGCTGTTCTTTGCTCCGCCTACTTGGTTTTTGGGGACGGAAAAAAAATCATTTCAGTTGAACACATAATTAACCAGATGAAGAATATTTTCCATTTTCTCTTTCTCGAGAAACTTCTCTGCTTCTCAGTGCATTTTGTTTCACAGAGTTGCATTTGATGAAAAATAAAATGGGAAACCATAATCTAGAGAAGATGGACACAACCAGCAATAGTAATAACTACTGTACAGTTTCTGCTGCTAATAACAGCACTATTACTGCTAAGAATAATAACAGTGCTATTGCTATTGCTATTACTACTACTAATAATAATAATAACAGCATTATTACTACTACTAACAGTACTGTTACCACTACTTTGGTAATATCACTAACAATTAATAATAGTTTTATATTGATAATATCATTAGAAACAAGCAGTTGGTGAAGAATACAATTGAGCTACTAACAGCAAAACAATTGCCTGTATAAATACACATAACGTGTTTGTAGGTAGTGGTGCTGTCAGGTAGAACTGGGCAGTGCCGGATTTACGTATAAACTAAACAAGCTATAGCTTAGGGCCCACTCTTTATTAAAGGGGGGAAAAACCTGGATGTACATTTCCAAAATATAAGACAAAAAACAAATAAAACAAAACCCATGTTTGCATTATTAAGGTTGTTATGAATAAAAAATATATTTTAAGTTAGAGCTTAATAATGATTTCACTATTAATATACTTCTTCTTAATTGTATTTCACTATTAATATACTTCTTCTTAACTGTATTTAAGTTCAACAATTACTTTGATAGAATACATATTTTGTTATGTGCAAATGCCTTTAGATACCTATTAGGTCCATAAATTACCATATAGCATATATTCCACACAAAAAACAGTGACAATTTGTTGTTGACTAAGGACAGCTGGACATATAAAGGGCCCCATTACCTTCAGTATCTTAGGGCCTCATCAAACCTAAATCCAGTCCTGGTATATCTATATATCGTCCCAAACAGGTTTGAAGTCCATATCGTGACACTGGTTTCATAATTTTTGACCTGGCAATATATTGTGAATCATGATGTGCGTTAGGGATGAGTGATGTCTGGCTTTCAACATTGTGATATATATTACCAGCTAAACATCGTGATACACCACTCTATCATGATGTCCAAAATAAGGAGATAACTATGGAGAGGTGAAAAGGGTAATGCCCTGGAAACTGCTACTGCTTAGGGGTCTAAAACTGATACCTTTAACATATCGTTACAACTGCTATTTTATAGTACAGAGCCACAGGGACGGAAGGAACCATGTGTGAAGCGATTGTTGGTTTCACGGTTTCCCCCACATCACGATTCCCCCCCCCCCGATAGCACATGCACACATCGTGGTTCACAATACAATGGTACCTCGGGTTACAGGTGCTTCAGGTTACAGACGCTTCAGGTTACAGACTCCGCTAACCCAGAAATAGTACCTTGGGTTAAGAACTTTGCTTCAGGATGAGAACAGAAATTGTGCTCCGGCGGCGCGGCAGCAGCAGGAGGCCCCATTAGCTAAAGTGGTGCTTCAGGTTAAGAACAGTTTCAGGTTAAGAATGGACCTCCGGAATGAATAAGGTCTTAACCTGAGGTACCACTGTATATTGCCATGTTGAATATTCTGAAATTGTTACAAATTTTTGACAATGTGTTGTTACTAATTTTTGACAACGTATCAATATCTGGCCCAGCCCTTTTTTGTGTGTGATGCAAAAATCATGATGCGTGGGGAAATGTGAAGCCAATCAAAGCCTCTACATAGTTCCATCCTTATTTCAGACACTGTGATATATTGGTATATAACAATGTTTAGCTGGTGCTGTATCATGATGTTGAAAACCATATACGGCCCAGCCCTACTGTCAGGACAGGACTTGGGGGGAAGGGGAAGTTCAGTGTTCTATTCAGAAGAATGAGCAGGAAGCTCCCCAGTCGCAGGAGGGCAGTGCGGCCCCCAGACCCTTTTGACTATCTTGTCTGGATAACACAGATTCTTCACCTCTCCAAAATCAATGATATTACTTCCCCCTTCGCCCTGTTGCAAAGCCCCCCTTAGGAAATGTATTCATTAAAAAAAAGAGCTCTCTTTCCACCACATCTGGGCCTCAAAGCAGCTTACAAACAATAAACACATGCTATTTTGATGGAGGAGGGTCAAGCATATACCATAAATTTAGGCTAGCACAATTCACCATTAAAAAGTGGCCCGTTGTCTTAGTGCAACAAGCCCACTTTTAAAAAAAGACACAGACTTTATGTTGTTAGGAAAGTGATGCAGCAAAAAGTTGGGGAGGAACAAATGATCCAAAAGCATATAAACACCCCGGAAGCAAATCGCGATGGTTTCAGGATGAACACTCACTGCTGTATAACCTCCCCACAAGCAAATCATAAAGCAGAATAAAGATCAGACATAGTCTAACCTCTGCACAAACTTTGTGGAAGCAAGACAGGATGCATGCACAATAAACATGTCACCTAGAAGAGCCCTTTCTTCCTGGATTTGATAGCAAAATAGTTATGGTTTCAATCAATCAATCAATCAGTCAATCAGTCAGTCCGTCCATCCGTCAGTCATTTATGACACAGTCACAGACCTGTAAAAAGTTGTGCCTGTCATCAGGGGTAAATTCCTGATAGAAAAATGAACATTTGAAAGTAGTGGTTGTCTCTCTAGATCAGATAATTTTTGACTTTGGGTTCTGCCAGCACGTTCTCACTCAGATTGGTCCTGTCCACACACCAGCACCATGTCAGCTATTTGCTCAAATTGAGGCCTGAGGCAGGTAAGGCACCCACTGTCAAGGGAGACAGCTTTGGTTGTGAAGGCAAAGCCACCAGCTGCTCCACAAGGTCAACACATAGAGAGATCTGTTGACGTGCTGAATGCCAGGCACATCTCAGCAAAGCTACTGAAAGCCCATTTCATCCACACAGATGTCCTTTTTGTAAAAAATGGTGTTTCTGTCCCTTGCCGGAGCGGCTGCTGGTGAGCCTAGATTAGCTGTCACAAGTGGACAAGGATGAAGGATTTCCACCCACACTCTTCCATGTCTCTCTTTATAGATCTGGTGGACAGAGTCCTACAAGGACACGATATCTGTCATTGTGGGGAACCAATCAGCAAAAGTTGCAGCATTTGGGACTTTTTAGTTTTGACAATGTGGGAATGTTGTAGTTACTGGGAGAGGATATATTGATTAAATATTATCTTCCCCAATTCACGCTAGTGAGTCATACAGCAGAGTTCATTCGCCCAATATATAGCGGGAAGCTAGTTGCTAGATTCGTTTGAATCTCTATACTTAAGCAATCCAATCTGGCTTTGCTCAGATTGGATTTTGTTCCTGGTAAGACCCCCTTTCTCCCTCCTAAAAAGAATAAAGACACAAGAAGCTTCTTTTAAAAGTAACAAGAAGTTTACTCACATTCAGTTCACAGTTGGATCCCTGAAGGCAGGCTTTAGCTTGTAGTTACAAATACAGTGGTACCTCGGGTTACATACGCTTCAGGTTACAGACTCCGCTAAGCCAGAAATAGTACCTCGGGTTAAGAACTTTGCTTCAGGATGAAAACAGAAATCGTGCGGCGGCGGGAGGCCCCATTAGCTAAAGTGGTGCTTCAGGTTAAGAACAGTTTCAGGTTAAGAACGGACCTCCGGAACGAATTAAGTTCTTAACCCAAGGTACAACTGTACAGTGTGGCTTGCTTACTTGTAAGGATGCTGCTGACAGAGATCCAACAGTGCAGTCCAAGAGAAGAAAAGGCATCAAAAGTGAGGAAGCATCAAGAGAGGAAGGTGGCTGCATGACTGGACCTTTTGTGGGGTCTGCAAGGGTCACGCCCACCTACCTGGTCACACGCAGGGGGAGGATGCTCCAGCCCAGGTGTAACAGGAAGTCCAACTGGCTGGATCATCATCCCCTTGTCTGTGTCCACTCTAGGCAAACAAGAAATGTTGTATTTTGACTGCTCCAATGGATTACATTCCACAGACAAAAATGGAACTAAGAGGTGACGTGATGGAAGTTTATCAAATGATGCACGACACAGAGAAAGTGGAAAGAGAAAGCTTTTTTCTTCCTCCCACATAATTCTAGAACTCATGGACATCCAATGAAGCTGAATGTTGGACGATTTGTTGCTGTTGTTTAGTCATTCAGTCGTGTCCGACTCTTCGTGACCCCATGGACCAGAGCACGCCAGGCACTCCTGTCTTCCACTGCCTCCCGCAGTTTGGTCAAACTCATGCTGGTAGCTTCAAGAACACTATCCAGCCATCTCGTCCTCTGTCGCCCCCTTCTCCTTGTGCCCTCCATCTTTCCCAACATCAGGGTCTTTTCCAGGGAGTCTTCTCTTCTCATGGAAGATTTAGGACAGATCAAATCAAGCACTTTTTCATGCGGTGCATCATTGAACACTAGAACTCACTCCCACAGAAGGTGGTGATGGCCACCAACTGTGGGAATGTTCAGGGAGGCAGGAGAGGATATATTGTTTATTGATATCTTTCCTAACTTGCATTAGCAAGTTTCTTTACTTAGCAGAGTTTACATTCCCCTTTTACATGCACAGCAGATAGCTGGTTGCAGGCTTGTGTAAGCCTCTGACTATACGCAATTCGATCAGGCTTGTCCAGATTGAAATGTGTTCTAATATTTTCCTTGAATCCCTCCTAAAAGAATAAAGACACCACAGTCTTATTCATAAGTAAATAAGAGAGTAAGTAATCAGGCAGAGCACAGTGTGATCCCTGAAGGCTGACTTAGTTACAAATATGTACATGTGGATCTACCCCATATGGGGAGTTAATCTCAGTGACTCCAGACTGGCAGTTACAGCAGTTCACATGGCAAAAGGAAGATGGAAAAGAGAGAGTGTGGCAGCATGCCTTGTCCTTGTTACCTGGACAGGTAAGGTCACACCCACCTCTAGTCACATGCAAAAAGGAAGAATGTTCTAGCCCAGGAGGAAACAAGAAGTTTTGACTGGCTGTACCAAACATTGCCTTGCATGTCCATTCTAGGAAAACAAGGAATGTTGTACTTTACTGCTCCCAGTGGATTACAACATGGACAGCAACAAAAGAGAATTAGACATATTCATGGAGGAGAGGGCTGTTGATGGCAACTAGCTGGAGACAGGGACCTTGCTGCAGAAATAGAAATGGGTATTTGAACACTCCACAACCTTCGACCAGCACACCACTGTACCTGTGCAAGGCCCTCTCTAGCAGAATACAATGATAACTTGGGTGTATAAGGGGTGAGATGACATCATAGGTATCCTGGTCCTGAGCTGTATAAGGTTTTATACACTAGTGCCAACACCTTGAACTTGGCCTCGCAGCTAATTGGCAGCCAGTGCGATTCTTTCAGCTGTGGCTTAACATGTTGGTAGTATTCTCTCTTAGAAAGCGGTCTAACCACTGCATGTTTCTTATGGGTCTTAACTGATTAAGGCCATTTATCCACTTATCTAAGAGTAAAGCCCGTTGAACTCACTTCTGAATGCACATGTATAGATTGTGCTGTGTCAGTCTGCAGTCCCAAACACGCTTTCTAGGGAGCGAGTCTTCTTGAACACAATGGGAATTACTTCCTAGTAACTGTGAATAAATTTGCATCTGCAAAAATAGATATCTATATTTCTAATGAATGAAAACTACACTTTATCTGGGGGTGGGGGATAGCCAACTAACAGGATGCTCCTCAGCATGTCGACTAAGAAGTGGTGTGGTGTAGCAGTCAAAGTGTCATACCAGGACCTGGGAGACCAGGGTTCAAACCCCCACTCAGCCATGAATGAAACTCACTGAGTGTCACTGTCCATCAGCCTAACCTGCTCTGCAGGTTTGTTGTGGGGATTAAATGAGGAGCCCAGGAGGACCATGTATGCCTCCTTGCAGTGGCATAGCATGGGTTGCCGGTGCCTAGGGCAGAGCAAGTGTTATGTCCCGCTGGTAGACTGGATGGCTGGAGTGGAGATGGTGGTGGGGACTCAGAGCCCACATGGAGGAAAGGGTGAGCCAGCCCAGGGGCACAAGTGTCCTTTCACTAGCCACATGGAGAAGGAGACACCGTCCCAGCCCTGAAGGCCTGGACCAAGCACAGCTTGCCTCCCTGCAGCTCTAGAAATTGATAGGAGCTCAGCCACATTGAGGGAGCATGTTACGGGGGCACCTGGTTATGTCACTCTCAGGTGTTGTGCCCAGAGCCACTGCCTCTCTGCCCCCACCACACTATGTCACTGCCTTCTTGAGCTCCTTTGAAAAAAGGTGGAATATAAATTTGACAAGCAAGCAAGCAAACAAACAAGGTTCTCTAACTCTGTTTTAAATAAAGAAATGCATGACACACAATGATCTGCTATTGTCAGCAAAAGAAAAAGTAAAGTCTCCTTATAGGAGGGAATAAATGTGTACTAATTTGATATATTTTTTTAAAAAATAGTCTGCTCAGAGAGCATTTCAGTCTCTCAGGAACCCCTGAAGCTGGCCTCAAAGCAGCAATATTGCCAACAAAAACACTTCAAAGAAAAGCTGCTGTCTGAAATTGCTGAACCACAAGGTATATCAGCAAATGAGAGCCCACCCCCCAAAATCGAGTTTAATCACAAAAGAGGGTTTCTTTTATATCTTAGGAGCGGAACGAGCAGCATGTATCTAGAAAGGGAGTATTATCACCAAAAAATTATTAGCTGCTTTTTTTGGGGGGGGGGGACAACCTTCCTCGAATCAGGGTGTTTTGAAAGTCTCATTGCATGGTGGAGCCGGACAGAAGTTGGATGAAAGTTAGGTGATGCTTTGAACTTACCTGACCCGGGCGACCCTAAAAAAAACCAGCAGTCCAAACGTTTAGTACACAGACGCTCATGGATATGTCTAGTTGGGTCTCTGTCAAAGCGCCCCTGATTTCAGTAAATCGGATTAGAATAAAAGGAGACGGGTTGCTCAGGGTTATCTCTTCTTAACATCTTCCTAACTACTTACTAGAGCGAACGGTTGAATAATTGTTGGTATGCACAGCGCCGAGAGATAAACGGCAACACTGCATCCATCAATGAGATCCTTCCTCCCTCTCCCCCACCCCCAAAGCCCACAACCCAATTAAAGGAATGTTTGGGGTGGTATCTTTATTAATAGCTATGATTGTTTCTTTTAATACATACTTACAAAAATATGTAATGTTAAGATCATTTCCGCCCACCCTTAAGAGGTATCCCATTCTAAATCAACATAGTGTGTAATAACCCACACAAATTATCCTGATGTCTAGCATCAAACAACAACAAAAAGGTTGTTCTATCCATCACGAACAGGCATTCCCAGTGAAAAGAATATAGTTCAAGCCATTCTGTTCAGGATAGTCAAATCTGCAAAGCTGCTCTGGAGAATGTATTTTTAAGAGTAGTTTCATTTCTAGGAACCACATTGCATCAACTACAGTATATCCAGTTTTTTCTGTTCCTTTTATCACTTTTAAGTTATGAATTATGTCAGGCATCCCCAACCTTTGGCCCTCCAGATGTTCTGGACTACAATTCCCATCATCCCTGACCACTGGTTCTGTTAGCTAAGGATCATGGGAGTTGTAGGCCAAAACATCTGGAGGGCCACAGGTTGGGGATGCCTGAATTACGGTATGTTCTCAGTGATAGCCAATCACCATACATTTTTTCTACCAGAGATAGCCTATTCTAGGTTTGAGTTATAGATGGCAGAACAGCCCCTAAAAGAAATATTCAAGAACATAAGAATAAGAATCTGCTGATGGATCAGGTTAATGGCCCACCTAGTCCAGCATCCTGTTCCCACAGTGACCAACAAGATGCCTGTGGGAAACCTGCAAGCAGGACCTGCACATTGTGGGGATGTTCAGGGATGCAGGAGAGGATATATTGTTTGATTAAAGCCTTTCCAACTTGTGTAAACAAGTTCACAGTTTAGCAGAGTAACATTCCCCCTTTTAAGCTTGCAGCGGATGCGTTTGCTCAGGCTCGCTAAAGCTTCTATAATAACTGTTCTGGTATTTCCCCCTTATTCCCTCATAAAAGATAAGACACGACACAGTCTTCTATAAAAGTATAAAAAGAGTTTACTCACATTCTGTTCACAATCGGATGCCAGAAGGCAGACTTAGATTAGAAAAGTAACATACACCTGGAAACTATCTCATAATTAGACAGTCCCTTTGTCCTCCCTTGACTGGAAGCCAAGAGAGCATCTTTGGCTAAGCAGATGTTGCTTCTTTGATGCGTGTAGTCACAGAGAGAGAGATGGCTGCCCTGCCCTGTTCTTTTGTCGTTACCTGCACAGGTGAGGCCACGCCCACCTCTAGTCACATGCAGAGGAAGTCTGTCCCTGCCCAGAAGGAAATAGGAAGTTTACCTGCTGGCTGGACAAACATTCCTCCCCATGTGTAAACATGTTCACTCTAGGAATGTTGTACTTGACTCCCCCCCAGAAGAGCCCTCTCCCCTCCTCTGAGGTTTCCAGCAACTGCTATTCAGAAGCGATGCTGCCTCTAACTATGGAGGCAGAGCATGGACATCCTGGCTACTAGCCATTGGTGGCCTTCTCCTCTCCATGAACTTGTCCAATCCTCTTTTAAAGCTACCCAAGTTGATGGATCACTGCCTCCTGCAGGAGCAAGCTCCATAATTTAACTATGCACTGCATGAATGGGTCCTTTCTTTTCTCTGTCCTGAAATCTTCCAACATTCAGCTTCAATGGATGCCCCCAAGTTCTAGCAAGGTGAGGGAGAAAAAGCTCTCCCTATCTGCTTTCTGCGCGCCATGCGTTATTTTAAAAAACATCTATCATGTCACCTCTTGCTTACCTTTTCTCTAAATCTAAGAGCCCCACAGGCTACAATATCCCCCCCCCTTTTATCCTGGCTTTATACCTCTGATTTAGGAAAGGGTCATTGGTAAGGACATGGGTGGAAACAGACCTTCATCCTTCCCAGCTCGAGCACAGGCAAGGAGGAAGTCTGCAATGTATAAACAGCCTGGTATACGGGCTAGATAAAAGGCAGGCAGGCTGGTGGATAGGCACAGGTCCGCCCTTAGGGGGCTGGGGAACATTTTAATGACCTTGGCAGACTCTCAGAGCCCGAGGCAGGCAGACCTTTGAGGATGGGCGACATGGGCTCCATATGGCCATCATGAGCTCTACACAAAGACTCTGCAGTCTGCCAGGAGAGAGAAAATTGTGCCTGTGGCAGAGCTCTGAATTGCATGCATTGGCTTTAATACGCCCTTTCAAGAAAGGAGCACAGGAAGTTTCTACCTGCTTACAAACCACAAATTGTGAAGTTGCCTTGCTTCAAGAAACAGTATAGGTTAACTACAGTTCAGGTTTGCACTTGAGCCACCCAAAGCATTGTTTCAATAAGCTGAAGTTAAGACTGACCACAGTTTAGGGTGCGGACATGGGCCACAATGTCTTTTTTTCAAAGCATTGCTTCAACAAGCTGTAGTTTAGCGTGTGAGCATGGGTCATTCTGTCTTTCCACAGAGCATTTTAACAACCCACAGGCATAATTTCAGCATTCCTGTTTTAATGTCTCCTTAATGTTTTATGGGATTCTTACTGTGTTTTGATGTTACATATTAAAATGAAATGAATGAATAATAGATCTAGGAGACCTTTCCCAACCTGAACCCCTGCAAATATTGTTGGACTCTGACTCTCATCAAACACAGCCTCCATGGAAAATGGGCAGATATGATGGGAGTTACAGTCCAACAACAGCAACAGGAAGACTATCCCTAGTCTATAACGTTGTATCAAAGGTGACTTGTAGCCAATTAAGGTTTTTGTGTGTGTGTTTTTGAGGTTTATAAATTGTGTGTCTTTGTTTCTCAGTTTTATCCTTCTACATGGTTTTGTATTGTGGTATCTTATGCATAGCGACTTGCAGTTATTTTTATTGATCATGGTTTAGTAATTATTTGTTGTAATTTTAAAGTGAATTTCTGTTTAATTGTTATACGCTGGTGTTTTGAGAGTTATTTTTATTGTGCACTATTATATTCTAATCTATTATTGAATATTACTTTATTTAGAAGTCATTCCATTTTAAAGTTATGTTTTATTATGACTTTTTGTATTGGATCAGATTATCACAAGGTGTGCGTTCTCTGTTGTATATTTTGTTACTGCAGAGTAATATAGAAAGGCAGGATACAAATTAAAAGTGAAATGAAATGAAGTTATACAGAGAGTAGACCCATGGAATGTAATGGACCTACTCAGATGTAAATGGTATTGCATTCATTTTACTTGATTCAACAGAACTCTTCTTTGGTTCTTATCCAGAGTCTAAAGTCGCTGAACTGCACCACCTGCCTAGTCATTAATCCCAAGGGGAATATCCATACAGGTGGGTCATTTGCAGGATAAAGTCCTGAAAAACCAACCACATGCCAGGGAGTGTAGCTGCCACCAGGTCCGATCTCTTGTCTGCTCCCTTTGAAACGTCTCACACCTTTCACCCGTCCCCTCCAACCTTCCAATGCGCATAATAATAATAATACTTTATTGTTTATACCCCGCCCATCTGGCTGGGTTTCCCCAGCCACTCTGGGCGGCTTCCAACCAAATATAAAAAACAATACAGCATCAGTCATTAAAAACATCCCTAAACAGGGCTGCCTTCAGTTGTCTTTTAAAAGTAAAATAGTTGTTTATTGCCTTAACATCTGCTGGGAGGGCGTTCCACAGGGCAGGCGCCACTACCGAGAAGCCCCTTTGCCTGGTTCCCTGTAACCTTACTACTAGCAGTGAGGAAACCACCAGAAGGCCCTCAGGACAGGACCTCAGTGTCCAGGCTGAACAATGGGGGTGGAGACGCTCCTTCAGGTATACTGGGCCGAGGCCATTTAGGGCTTTAAAGGTCAGCACCAACACTTCGAATTGTGCTTGGAAATGTACTGGGAGCCAGTGTAGATCCTTTAGGACCGGTGTTATATGGTCCCAGCGGCCACTCCCAGTCACCAGTCTAGCTGCCGCACCCTGGATTAGTTGTAGTTTCAGAGTCCCCTCCAAAGGTAGCCCCATGTAGAGCGTTAAAAGGGAATCTGAAGGGAATCAGTGTATCTGAAGAAGTGTGCATGCACAGGAAAGCTTCTACCAGAACAAACTTAGTTGGTCTATAAGGTGCTACTAGACAATTTTTTTTTTTTACTGTGTCAGAACAACACAGCTACCTACCTGAATCTAGAAAAGGGAATCTGGTTGAGATGAACAGGTTTATCCCATTCTTTTAGCCACGATGGCTAAACACAACCTAAATCTTCAGAAGTTCTATACCATTTCCCTGGAGTTGGACTAACTACCTAGCAAACAGCACTCTGTATGTGACCACGAACCAGCTGCCTTTACAGAGACGCAGGAAGTGGCTTTCTGCAAAGGCAGAAGGCCATTGGTCCACCCAGCTCCCGGGCAGCCAATGAGGTGCCTTCCCTATGTGAAGTCCCTTCTCTATGTCGATCGTTCCATCAGCTCCACAGCCAGCCACAGCCCCACGCTCCTGACTATAGGAGCCAATGCCATGGCTGGCTGGGGGTGATGATGGAGAGCCTCAAAGTGGCTAATCCTGCTCAAGCTCAATGCTACGGCCACTCTGGCAGCAGCTCTTCAAACAGGGGATGTCGGGGCCCGATCTTGGGGCTTTCTGCGCGCGAAGCAGATGCGTTGCCCCTGAGCTAATGGCTTTCCCCAGTGAAGCGCGCTGCACCGTCTTATGAGCCACGTGTTTATGGAACAACTTTGCAATATGAACACCATAATTCTCCTAATAATTTGAAGCCCTTTCGGGGATGGGGCGGGGGGAAGAGACAACCCTCCCTGTAGCGTTTGCTCCACTGGAAACGATCCAGAGGCACAAGTGTTGTTTCTCGGTGCTGGCTCCTTGTCAACCCTCACTCTATATTTTGTTACTGTTCGGCTGCCATAAAACCAAAGCCTCTTTTTTAATAATTCCCCTCCCACCAACAAACTACAAGAGTCGTCCCGGTTCCCCTGCGATGCTGAGGTTCTGCGTTCCCCTCTCTTGGCTGGAGGAGAGCCCCTCTTCAGCTTTGGCAAACTCCGAGTAGACGGCTGGGTTACATTTTATGGAGTTCTGAAATTATGTCGGAACGTAACTGTTCTCAGCCCAGATAATTTGTACAGCCAGAAAGGAATGGTGCTTGGTTTTTTTTTAGGTAAACCTCATGCGTGGGGCGTCACAGCGTCGATTTATTCCCACTATTCCTTTGGGAATACTAATACTAATAATATATTTTATTACGAACAGTGCTTAGAGAGCGATTAGGCTGTTTATAAACATCTCTAAATAATAACAACAATATTAATAATAATAATTGATTATTCTGTTAGGTACCCTACTTTGAGAGTTCTACGATTAGGCTGTTTATAAACATCTCTAAATAATAATATTAATTGCAATTGATTATTCTATTACACACGCTGCTTAGAAAGTTCTAAGATTGGGCCGTTTATGAACATTTCTAAAAATAATAATAAAGAACAGCCCAATCGTAGAACTCTCTAAGCCGCGTAAAATAATCTAAGAATTGTTGGGGTTGTTAGGCACACCGCTTAAAGAGTTTTATGATTAAGCGATTTCCAGCTATTTCTTAATAAACACTGACAACAATCCCAACTTACTTGAGACAGTCGGCCGTGCATCATTTCCATAGGAATTCAGAAATAAAACCCGCTGAATTTCCCTGGATTGACTCCCGGGTAAGCGTGCACGGAGGGAATGGGGTGTAGCAGTGTTAAAATCCCGTCCGTTCTAAAGGGAGACTTACAGTCCCGTTTTATGCACGTCTGCTAAAAAGTCCCAAAGGCATCGAATTCCACGGGGGATTATTTCCGAGCATCTACCTGAGGCTGTCACTATTGTATTGTATTGTATTGTATTTTGTATTGTATTGTATTGTAGTTGTGCTTCTAACCGTATTTAGAGTAAACCCCACTGAATTCAGATAAGACATGCTTCTGAGTCGACCTGGTTCGCTTTAAGGGATAGTTTGCAGCCTTTTCAGAGAGTGTCATCCTAGGCCCATTTACTAGGAAGAAGGAATGGGCCCGATCCAACCACGAGTGAGCTTCTAGAAGAGGGTGCAACCATATTGTGTCCATTTCCTCGGAAGCAAAAAATGACTAATGAGAGACACGTCCCAAGACAGAGCTGTTAAAAAGGGTCCGTCTTCTCGGATGTCAGCCCATCAAACCCAGAGGGATTTACGTCTAAGCAAACGTGCTCCGGATCGTCCTACAAGTCTTTCCCCGCGCCCGGGAGAGCTTGGAGGGGGTGTGGGGTGGGTCTGCTTTATTTTCCCACGTAGAGGGGACAGAAAAGGACCTGTGGGGTACGAAAGCGCCCAGGAAGAAGGAGAATTCCGTTTGTTAACAAGAAAATCAAGGTGCCAGGCACTTTCTCCCCCCGCCCCAACGAGAATATTAGCTTTTTTGACAATACGGGAAATAAGATTAGCCGAAAACCGGCATGACAGCGGTTGGGAGCGCGACGAGAAATCTTTTTTCGCTTTAAAGTTTATATAAAACCCCGACGTCTGTGGCTGGATTTCGAAGGGCGAGATGCGAGCTTGTGACAGACAGACAAGAATAAATACTTATATATGTACGCATACGTAAGTATACATACTTACACACACATATACAGAACGCACACACGTATGTATATTACAAACACATATTATGTATAGAGACATATATACGTCTGTATTACACATAAGTTTTATACATACCTACAAAGAATATTTCACACAAGTATATATTACACAATCTATATATAATACATATAATATTGCACACATATTATTATGCACATATATGCCACAGGCATATTACATCTATATCGCACACATGTATTGTATGTAAATACATGCATATCTATATTACACATATGTATTATAGATATAACGCACATATATTACATATACGTTTAACATTACACACATTATTATGTGCATATTATTATACACATATTACGCATATGTATCACACACATAATATTTCTATAACATACAATATTATATACAATGTTTATATATAATATTGCAAGCATGCACCACTCAGCGAACAGAAAGAAGCGCTCCCTGTCTGACCCGCTCTCTTTGCTCTAGCAAACTTTATTTTACCTTTACCGACCAAATAAAAGACTCCGCGACCGCAGCCAGGTGCGTTTGGATCTATAAACCGAAGCGGGACAGAAACCGGCACCCTGGAGCCGTCCCCTCGAGTTTCATAGAGTCAAGGGAGTGAATGGGCTTTGGATTCCAGCCAAAGGCCCCGAGACCCGCACACATTTCCTTGGAAAAGGCCTCCGCTAAAATAAACACTTCTCCCTAAGCGTGTTAAAAAAAAAGTGGGTGTTTAGTCTGTTGACTTCAGTGTTGACTCAAGTATTTGGGTAAACCGGGCTGTGGCGCGCGGGGGGCGGGCGCGAAATGCGCGCGCGCGCACTACTGGTGATGGCATGGCAAAACCTCTTCTTGAAATCGGTTTCTAAAATCACCCTAGTGACTTAGGACCGCTTTCCAAGTCCTCGAAGGCCTGAAACGCGTTTCTTTGGACGTCAAAATAAGATTTCGCTGAGATTGTTTGCTGCGCCCGATCCAGCCCAATTTACGCCCTTATTGTTGCAAAGAGGTAAATTTAATCCAGAAGTTGACACTTTACTTTTTGCTAAATGGTATATTTTGCTAAATTAAAGGCCATTTTGGCTTCTGATCGAGGTGAAGGGAGAGTCCTATGGAAAACAACAGAAATGGCTTCTTTTATTGGCTGAGCACAAAGCTATATTTCCTCAGCATCCGCAGCTGCAACCTTTAATCCATTTATTTAGAAGTAAACCTTACTTAGATCGACGCAAAACCGTCCTAGGACTGCTAAGCACCCAGGTGGATGAGCAATATTTAACTATGTTTAAGGGAGCTGAAACTGTCAAGCGCATACCCGTAATATCTAAATTCTCCTTGTTTTTAAAATAGCTTGCATTCTCCCCGCGTTAAAATCCCCATCAGTTTTGGAACCGGGCAATTTATTATTATTATTATTTTTTGCCAAACAGGAATGCGATCCTTAAAAGGGGCTTCAATTTACATTTAAACACCCCCGCCGCCACCAAGCTCACTCACTCTCAATGGCCCTTTTTCCGAAAGTGACGAACGCAGGCTGCGAAAGAACACCCGACCCGGGAGGAAACAGCCACTTGACACTGACTCGCGGCCTGTTTTCAAGGGCGCGCGGCTGGTCCCCCTGCCTGGCCTTATCTGGGTCCGCAGCCCTGGCGGAAGATCAGCTGGATGAGGCCCTCTTGCAACCGAGAGGAAAAATGCAAGCCTGAACAGCTCAGACTAACCGGAAGATCTGCAGCTCTTAGCACCACCAAATACTCTTTATGAGGATAAGGGTTTGTTTGGTTTGTTTGAAACCTTGCTAAAGGTGATTATTTTTTAGAGCCAAGTTGAATCTTGACAGATTAAAGGTTATCATCATTATCAACAACAACAACAAAAATATTAATAATAAATTTATATGCTTCCCATCTGACTGGGTTGCCCCAGCCACTCTGGGCGGCTCCCAACAAAAAAAAAACCAAGACAACCATAGCTGTCAACGTTTCCCTTTTTTAAAAGGGAAATTCCCTTATTCCAAATAGGATTCCTTGCAAGAAATCTGCGCTGTGGATTAAACTACAGAGCCTAGGACTTGCTGATTAGAAGGTCAGCGGTTCGAATCCCTGCGACGGGGTAAGCTCCTGTTGCTCGGTCCCTGCTCCTGCCAACCTAGCAGTTCAAAAGCACATCAAAGTGCAAGTAGATAAATAAATACTGCTCCAGCGGGAGGGTAAACGGCATTTATTGCCGTGTGCTGCTCTGGTTCGCAACCATGCTGGCCACATGACCCGGAAGCTGTACGCCGGCTCCCTCGGCCAAGAAAGCGAGATGAGCGCCGCAACCCCAGAGTCGGCCACGATTGGACCTAATGGTCAGGGGTCCCTTTACCTTTATGAAGACAACATCAAGCACTAAAAATTTCCCTATACATCAGGACACATAAATAAAGTACTTCTGCAGAGCACAGTTAAACTATGGAACGGGTTTCTGCAGGAGACAGTAATGTCCACCGACTTGGATGGCTTTAAAAGCGGATCAGGCAAATTCACAGAGGAGAAGGCTATCACAATGGCTGTTTTCTGCCTCCACAGTTGGAGGCAGGAATGCTTCCGAATACCAGTTGCTGGAACAACCGCAGGAGGGGAGAACTGCTCTTGTGTTTGTGTCCTGCTTGCTGGTTTCTCCCAGGCATCTGGCTGGTCATGGTGAGAACCAGGTGCTTGGCCAGATGGCCTGTTGGCCTGATCCTGCAGGCTCTTCTCTTGTTCCTAAATGCGATTCTTTTTAAAGCCAAACTGAATCCGACAGCTGCTTTCTACTGAGTCAGACCTTTGGTCCATCTAGCTCAGTGTTGTCAGCACTGACTGGCAGCAGCTCTCCGGGAGATTTCTCCCAACCTTACCTGGAGATGTCATTGGGGATCGAACCTGGGACATTCTGCATGCAAAGCACGTGCTCTGCCCCTGAGCTATGGGCCCCTTCCCAGTCAAAGTCCATCTTGCTTTCTTGGCCGAGGGAGCCGGTGTACAGCTTCCGGGTCATGTGGCCAGCATGACTAAGCAGCTTCTGGCGAACCAGAGCAGTGCATGGAAATGCCGTTTACCTTCCTGCCAGAGTGGTACCTATTTATCTACTTGCACTTTGACGTGCTTTCGAACTGCTAGGTTGGCAGGAGCAGGGACCAAGCAACGGGAGCTCACCCCATCGCTGGGATTCGAACCGCCAACCTTCTGATCAGCAAGTCCTAGGCACTGTGGTTTAACCCACAGCGCCACCCGCGTCAACTTTGGGTTAGTCAGAGACTAAACATGGACAGCCCCTATAGATCAGGAATTGTAGGCACCTCTCTTTCTCTGTAAGGGACGCGGGTGGCATTGTGGGTAAAAGCCTCAGCACCTAGCACTTGCCGATCGAAAGGTCGGCGGTTCGAATCCCCGTGGCGGGGTGCGCTCCCGTCGCTTGGTCCCAGCGCCTGCCAACCTAGCAGTTCGAAAGCACCCCCGGGTGCAAGTAGATAAATAGGGACCGCTTACTAGCGGGAAGGTAAACAGCGTTCCGTGTGCTGCGCTGGCTCGCCAGATGCAGCTTGTCACGCTGGCCACATGACCCGGAAGTGTCTGCGGACAGCGCTGGCTCCCGGCCTCTAGAGTGAGATGAGCGCACAACCCTAGAGTCTGTCAAGACTGGCCCGTACGGGCAGGGGTACCTTTACCTTTACCTTTACCTCTTTCTCTGTAAAATGGGAACATGGGTAAATAGCCTATAATGAGCCACAACATGAAGTTAAACCATCTAGCTCAGTGGTGTCTACACTGATAGGCAGTAGCTCTTCAGGGCTTTGAGCAGGGAGTCTCTTCCATCTCTAACCTGGAGATAGGACCTGGGACCTTCTGCATCCAATGCAAACACTTTAATACTCCCAATTATTGTACATTGAGATTCCATCTAACTAAATCAGCACATCTAGTCTTCATTAACACAGCCTCTGCTTTTAAACCCATCTAACTAATGGTCATCGCCACATTTCAAGACGGACTAAAATTTCCTCCTGTTTAATCAGCAGCCTGCAATTTCTAGTCCTCCCAAAGGAATCTCTTTATGAAACAAGCCTTCGTGTCCTCCCCAAACTGGATGGGAGAGACCAAGGTTTAAATCCCTACTCACCTGGAGAACTCTCAAGGGTGGCTTTGAGACATTCACTGTCTCTCAGCCTTACCTACCTCAGAGGGTTGTTGCTGTCCTCAGGCTAAATGGAGATGGGTACTATTGAATGCTGCTTTTGTCAGTTAAAAACAGCTATTTAAAACATTCAAAAAGTAATTAAAATCAGTCATAAGCTAAAAACCAAATTAAAACACATATCTGGGTAGGTTTGCCTGAACAGAGATGTTTTTTGAAGGCTTCAAAAAGAGGACGACGACCTGCCTAGTGTCAAGTGGCAGGGAGTTCCAATGTTTGGGTGTTGCTGTGGAGTAGCTACTCTTAAGAAGTCAAGATTCCGTCCAACTGCTTCCTAATATTTTAACTCTTTTATTCTTCTTCAGAGGAAGGGGTGGGATTTCGGTGGGAAAGGGGTTAATTCATAAAACAGGAGGCAGAGACAACGAACCATTTGGATAGCAGGGGACAAAAAACCTGGAGGCAACCCCCTTGCTCTTAGGACGTATTTCAAAGTTCTGGGTGAGCTTGGATCCCAAATATGGCGTTCCCGCGGCCATAGCCAATATTTAAATAGTGAATACATTTAAATATATTTAAGTATAGGAATGGAAACCATAAAAACTGGCCCTACAAATATTTCATATGTCTACGATGTCCAGACACATTTTTATTTCTGTTTTGCTAAAAAAAAAAATGACTTCCAGCTATGCCGGAGTTAATCGGAACTTGCTGGAAAATAATGACTCTTATAAAACACTGGTCATTGGCCGTTCCTTAATTTTTGCATTTCTTTTTTTAAAAAACAAACCTTCCAGACATCATTAATTCTGTTCAGGGCCTGCAAAATCCCAAACTACCTCAGAGTTTTGACTGGAGTGCATGATTCCACTTTCCTTACAAACCTTCCCATTTCCATCTGCTAATGTTCAGCCTCTGCTTCTCCCCCGTCCTCCCCCAAAAAGACACACAGCCTCCCATTTCAGGTTCCACCAGAAGCATTTGAAGCAGATGCTCTAACCTCTGAGCTATGGCGCTTCCCCAATCAAGTGGCAATGAGTTCCATGGGGGTTTCCTGCCTAGGATTGCCATAGGGGACTAGGGGTCACTGAGCAAGGTGGTCAACCCTCTCACGCAGGAAAAGGTCCTTCTTCTAGGGCTTAGAATAGAACTTTTAATTGGTACTTATTTTTGTCCTAACCATCCAGGGCTGGATTTAGGTTTGATAAGGCCCTAAGCTACTGAAGGTAATGGGACCCTTTATATGTCCAGCTGTCCTTTGTCAACAACACATTGTTGCTGTTTTTTGTTGTTGAATATATGCTATATGGTAATTTATGGACCTAATAGGTATCTAAAGCCATTTGACCATGTTGCCATGCAACCAGTCCATGCAGAATGTAGGCACCCTATATATAGAAATGAACAAACCAGTGGTATTTTAGGGAGGAGGCTAGCAGGCGGGGCCCATTATCATAGGCGCCTACACAACACAAAACACTGTTGCTGCATGTAGGTTTTATTTTATTTGTTTTTTATCTTATATTATGGAAATGGTTTTTTCCTTTAATTTTTTTGGGGGCTTCCAACAGAATGGGGCCCTAAGCTATAGCTTGTTTAGCTTATATGTAAATCCAGCACTGTAACCACCCCAAGGACTGTAGGTAAGTTTCAGGATCAAAACAGCACATCTCTACATAATACATAATTTTGTTTGCATGCCGCCCTTCCACAGCTCAAACCATGCACAAGGCAGCTTACAACATCAAAATAAATAAATAACTGCAACCTAACAAAAGTAGTCATAAGCAATAAATAAAACATCAAAAAATGCACAACCAAATCGAACAATTTCCACATAAATCACAAGATCTAAAAATATGCATTCGAAAAAACCAACAGCAACAATTCCCAAGTCAGAATGGTTCTATTTGTAGTCCGAGACACCTTCCTTATGAGAAAAGTTCGAAAACAGAACACTCATTGTGGTGCCTTTCATCCAGAACAGAGTCTAGTGAATCAGTCCTCTGGTGGGAAGTAAGAGAAACTGTATTTGAGTACACACCTTCTGGATTTGATCTGCACTAGACAATTATTAGGAAATAAATTATACCTTTTCCGAGGAAACAATCCTGATTCCCATCTGATGGAAAATCCAGATAGTCTACCTGCAACTAATGATTACTGCTTGACCAAATGCACTTTGATCCATGGATGAACAAGCATTAACTTTATTTTTGTTTGTTTCTTTTAGGTTCTGAAATTTTTAAAATTGCATCTGAACCCTCTTCCCCTAAAGTCTTAAGTTCAAAAGCAGAATCTCCTTCTTAACCGTGTTTCAGCTGTCAAAATGCACACCTGTGTGGTGTGATAAGTCAACACACTCAAGGGCACAGTCCAGAATTTAGGACTGCAACATTAACTGCAATCTTATGCATGTCTGCATGGAAGTAAGCTCCACTCACTGAGATCCATGAGAATATAGTCCCTGGTAAGTTTGCTGCTCAGTCATTTAGGCTGAGGTTGCAATCCTGTACGTTCTTACCTGGGAGTAAGTCCTATAGAACACAGTGGGCCTTACTGTTGAGTAAACATTAGCATGGGAAATGGTTAAAATGTCTTGATTCACGAAAAAGCAGATTGAATAGTCATGGAAACTGTAGATTGTAAGAACCATAGACTGTGTGTGTATCAAATTGGGGCAGCAGAGATGTCCTTAAAGAAAAATATATGCATAGAATTAAATTATCTGCTTTGCAATTTTGTTCTTTTCTTCATAAACCAAGTATGTGCTTCCCAGGACTTTAAACGTCTCTTACATTTAAAATGTGGTCCTCTCTATCCAGTTTGCCTGAGAATCTTCAAAAATTCCCTCCTTCAAAAGCACACATTTCTTCACAAGTCAAGCACCCAAATTTGTTCAGATTTGATTGAGTAGTTAATTGAACAAAGATGCAATCTTGCAATACATTTACTAAGGAGGAAGTCCCACTTAGCAGGACTTCTGAGTAAAAAAAAATCCTAGGATTGGACCGCATTGAGCTAAAACTCATATGATTAATCAGCTAAGATCTGTTTAATCAGGTCAGGGCTTTGCTTACATTTCATTCTCCAGCAAAAAGCATAACGCTTTGGGGGCAGAGCCACTGAAAGGATTTTGTGGGCTGGCCTGCTAGACACTGGGCAGGAATGGAATGAGGAGAGCAGGGTTGCCAACTTTTTAATTGACTCTTGCTCCTCTGCCTTCAAGAGCCACGTTGTCCACTGCCATTGGCCAACGATATTGTTTTATCCCTGTATCAGAAAGGCGTAGATGCTGATTTCTGTACACAAAGCTACAGTTAAAGGAACATGAACTGGCCAGGCTTTTAACTGATAAAAAGGAAATTGTGATTTATGTAGCTTCAGTTTGGCAAACAACAGCTGTATGTGGTGGACTAGGACCTGGGAGACCATGATTCAAATCCTCACTCAGCCATGAAGTGCTGGGGTGACCTAGGGCTGGTCCCTGTCTCTCAGCTTAACCTACCTCACAGGGTTGTTGTGAAGATGAAATGGGGAGGAGAAGAACCATGTACACCAGCTGTACACATCTATTCAGAAGTAAGAAACCCCTGAGTTCAGTGGGACTGACTCCCAGGTATGTAGGAATAGGACCCACGCTTAACTTAATATTTTTACATTTATCTCTACTGCATTTCTATCTTCTCTTCTTCATTTATCCCCAGTTAAGTTCATATGGCTGCAGAACTAACGCAACCCTATAAGAAGGCTGCTGTCCTTTACACATATTTATCTGGGAGTAAATCTAACCGAATACAGCACATTTTAGTTGTGAGTAGACACAATTCTAACCATACTTACTTGGAAGAAACTTCGGAACTCCCTGCCTATTGACACCAGGCACCTTCACTGTACTGTATTACCTGTGATTCCTGCATTGCAGGGAGGCTGGACTAGATTACCGTTTGGGTCTGTTATAACTCTACAATTCTGTGATTCTATACTCTTTGCAGTGTCTGCTGAAACATTTTTGTTTAGGCAAGCCTATCCATACATGTAAAACACTGACCTGTGTTTTAATCTGTTTGTTGTTTATTTTAATTATTGTTCAGTGTTTTAAATAGTTGTTCTTAAATGTTTTTACCTTCTGTTTAATCGCTTTATTCTCTTTTTTATCAAACTGTATCTAATAATAATAATAATAATAATAATAATAATAATAATAATAATAAATTTATATTTATAACTCGCCCTCCCCAGCCAAGACCGGGCTCAGGGCAGCTAACAACCAATAATAAAAACAAGTTGATTAAAATACAATTTAATTTAATTGTAATATATAAATTTAAAGAAATATATAAACAAACTCAATGAGGCTTACTGATGAGTAAGCATGCAGAGAAGCCAAAGGGTGGGGGTTGGAAAGGCACCCAGCATTTCTCCCCAAAGTTAGGATCCTCCCCTTCCAGATTTTCGCCAGAAAACCCATTCATTTCCAGACTCAGTAACCAGCTCCCCCTTTCACCCTTCTCCTTCCTTCTTAATCGATGGCTGAAATGAAGAGGAGACGGCAGGAGGGCAGATTTAGGGGGAGCAATGTTATCTGCACTCCACATGTTTTCCTTTCCCACATGTCTAATAAACATATATAAAGAAGATGTGTTCCTTTAATTTTTTTTAAAAACCTGGCCTCTTTATTACCTGCAAAGGGAGGCAGAGGCTGTGCCAGCAGAATGCAAAACACATTTTTGGTTTGTTCCGAGGGGTTAGTTCTCCCTTCCCCATTTAGCTGTCGCTCTCTCTCTCCCAACAGACCCATGAGCCCCCTATTGCATTTGGAGGCCTCTCCTCATTCTCTCCCCCCCCCCCCCGCTGCCAGTTGAGCAGGGATCCTGCCTGCCCATGGAAAGGATTTTCCCCCTTTTTTCTTAGAAGGAAAATCTTTGTAGCAGGATGGGTGGAACGCGTACCTTGAATGCAGAATGCAGAAGGTTCCAGGTTAGCACTCCCAAGTGTGGAAGAGTCACAGCTGAGTGGCAGAGCATGTGCTCGGCGTGCAAAAGGTCCAGGACCAGATTTAGGTTTGATGAGGCCCTAAGCTGCTGAAGCTAATGGGGCCCTTTATATGTCCAGCTGTCCTTTGTCAACAACAAATTGTCGCTGTTTTCTGTATTGAATGCATGCTATATGGTAATTTATGGACCTAATAGGTATCTCAAGCCATTTGCACATGCAAAATGTAGGCACCCTACATATAGAAATGAACAAACCAGTGATATTTTAGGGAGCAGGCTAACAGGCGGGGCCCATTACTTACATCATAGGAGCCTACACACAGTGGCAAAGCTTCATACTGGGGCACTGGGGGGTGGGGAGCAGGCGTGGCGGGGCTGGCACGTGTCCCAGGGGCGTGGTGCCCAGTGTGGGCGGTGGGGGGGCAGCCACGATAGCACCCCACCGGGATCGCACTGCTGGGGGCAGCGCACTCCCCCCTCATGCTTCTTCCTCTGCCAGTGCCTACACAACACAACACAAAACAAAACACTGTTGCTGTATGTAGGTTTTATTTTATTTGTTTTTTATCTTATACTTTGGAAATGTACATCCAGTGCTTTTCCTTTAATTTCTTTGGGGCCCCCCAAGAGAGTGGGGCCCCAAATAGCTTGTTTAAAAGGTAAAGGGACCCTGACCATTAGGTCCAGTTGTGGCTGACTCTGGGGTTGCAGTGCTCATCTCGCTTTATTGGCCGAGCTTCCGGGTCATGTGGCCAGCATGACTAAGCTGCTTCTGGCAAACCAGAGCTGCGCACAGAAATGCCGTTTACCTTCCCGCCGGAGCGGTACCTATTTAACTACTTGTACTTTGAAGTGCTTTCGAACTGCTAGGTTGGCAGGAGCAGGGACCGAGCAATGAGAGCTCAGCCCGTCGTGGGGATTCGAACCGCTGACTTTCTGATCGGCAAGTCCTAGGCTCTGTGGTTTAACCCACAGCGCCATCTGCTTCCCTATAGCTTGTTTAGCTTATACGTAAATCCAGTACTGAGAAGGTCCCAGCTTCAGACCCCAGCATCTCCAGGTAGAACCGGGTGAGATTCCCTATTGGAAACCCCAGAGAGCTGCTGCCAGTCAGTGTAGGCAATGCTGAGCTAGGTGGCCCAAGGTTTGACTTGGCATGGGGCATCTTCCTCATGTTCCTTGTGGTTTCGTTGGCAGGTGATATACAAGCAACTCTCTACTGCCACAAATGAGAGCAAAGATACAGCCGCGGTAACAAACTTCCAGGTTCTGGAACTCCTCATCTGTCATCCTAGCGACTTCTGCTGTTCTTAAAGCCATGATCTGGGAAAGGCACCTAGGTCCAGAGAGTAGGGCAAGGCAGGTGGGAAAAGTCCACACAATGTCTCGTTCCTCTTACATTGGTGGGAGGGAAGGCAGGGAGGCCAACAGTAGGTGGCAGCAGAGCCGACGACAGGCAGAGCCAACAAGTTCTATCTTTGTCCTAAGCCATGGGTAGGCAAACTAAGGCCCGGGGGCTGGATCCAGCCCAATTGCCTGCTAAATCCAGCCCACAGACGGTCCGGGAATCTGCATGTTTTTACATGAGGAGAATGTGTCCTTTTATTTAAAATGCATCTCTGGGTTATTTTTGGGGCATAGGAATTTGTTCATTTCCCCCCCAAAAATATAGTCTGGCCCCCCACAAGGTCTGAGGGACAGTGAACTGGCCCCCTGCTGAAAAAGTTTGCTGACCCCTGTCCTAAGCTGACAAGTACAGTCATACCTCGGGTTACAGACGCTTCAGGTTGTGTTTTTTCAGGTTACGGACCCGCCGAAACCTGGAAGTACCGCAATGGTTTACTTCCAGGTTTCGCGGGTGCGCATGCGCAGAAGTGCTAAATCACGCTTTGTTCATGTGCAGAAGCGCCGAATCGGAACCCGCGCGTGCGCAGACACGCCGCTGCGGGTTGTGAACGCTGCGGGTTGTGAATGTGCATCCCGCACAGATCACGTTTGCAACCCGAGTGTCCACTGTAGTGGAGTGGTTGGAAGTAAGAAGGCAGGCGAGTGAGGGCTGGATGAGGACATTTAGTGAGACAGCACCCTGTTTGCCTAAATGAACTAGCTTCCACTGAACTGAATCACATTCCTCCTTGAAAAAATAACTCAGCATAGATAGATTGCAGATAGAGGATGCCTAGAGTCGCTGTCAACCACAAGGACTGAAGCCTCTCATTTCATTAGTACAACCTGCACCTTATTAAGATGTCTCAGTGGTCTGGATCCAAAATTTTACTTGTGCTCATACATTAGATTCCTATCGACCGTTGAATACCCAGCATTCTGAGTCCAGTTTAGACCACATCACATTCCTGAGGGCATAATCAAGAATGTGATTAGGTACAAATGCTTCCCTCCAAAGCCTGCCCCTATAGCTACCTCTGTCACCACCTTCCCACCTACCTTGCTTGGCAGGAAGGCCTTGCCTGCCTCCCTCCCTTCCTGGTGCCTGTTGAAATGATAGCACACTGGTATCCCTGGGAAATGTAACTTCCCCTCTCCCCAGTGCCTTGGGGAAATTGTATTTCCCAGGCTCCCTGCTGCTTAGGATGCTGCCATCGCAAAATGACAGCAAGTATTGGGAATGTGGGGAGAGAGAAAATGAGGCCAGACAAATGCACAATTTGCTGGATAATTTAGTTTTAAAACCACCCCCCACATTTCTCCCCATAATTTAGAAAACCACAGACACCAACATATATTTAAGGTAGTTACAGTCACTCCTGGCTCCATTGTACAGCTTTGGCTGGAAAAGGGCTCTGATTAGATGCCATCTAAATGGATAAGGGGCTACATGCAGCATGTACAAAGGATTTTTGGGGGCAGCGCGGGCCGGGGGGGGGGGGGAGAGAGAGAGACTTCACTAAAGCAATTGATGAGAACCACAAGGCTAAGTAACTGTGCAGCAAGTGAACCATTGGCTCCCTCCCTCTCCGCCGGCATCTTCCCTCATAATCATTCATTCCCTCTATAAACAGATTTCCTCGTAATGGTTTTCATTTTCTTTGAAGTGTCCCATTCATTCTGTTTCTCTCTCCATTCATGTGTTCAGAATTCCTTGAAAGGAAGTCAGTGGAGGGAGAGAAAAAGAGAGGGGGGGGAGCGAAACATCTAAAGAGCTTGAAGGATGGCATTGGGAGGGCGGAGGGGCTTCTCTTGAAATTCTCGATTAATCAGAGCTTTTTATTCCCCTTTTGCAAGGGAGGCCTGAGCAACTGTGAATGATTATTAACATCTCTGCACAGAGCAGCCTCCAAGGCTCATGCTAAACTCTCTCTCCCTCCTCTGAGCTCAGCAAGAGCAGAGGTACACACGCTTCACCGTTAACCGCAGGGCCGCTTCTGTCAACAGCTGCTCTCCAAAAACACATTTACTCCAGAGGAGTATGGCACACGCACACAAAAGCCAGTAGGACTCTTGCCTGTAATAAAGAGTTTTTGCCATTGCAGGCAGGCAGGCTTGAGAAGGACTGTGGCTCAGTGGTTAGAGCATCTGTTTTGGAGTATCCTGGATCAAAGCACTCCATGCTTCAACATTTTGTTGCAGTCTTCCTAATTCCACCCACCCTCCCACTAAGAGACTCATCTGCAGGTGCCAGGCTCGTGGACTGTAGAGCACACTCAGGCAGTGGCAGTGGCGTATCATGGGTTGCCAGTGCATGGGGCTGTGCAAAAGGAGGGAAACGGCATACACATGCACATTCAACTTCCTAAAGGTGTCTGCATCAACCAGGAGATTGCAGGCACAGAGATAAGAAAAGAAGAGTTGTTCTGTTGTCTGAGAAGAGGTCACTTCCTGGTTCGCACAGAGAAGCCAGTTTTGCAACGGAGCCCAGCAATGCGTAGATGTATTGAGGGAGCACCGGGTGTGGAATTTTTGTGCCCCTGTGACACCCCTCCCCCCCGTTATGCCACTGAGTGATGGTGCTGTTGGGGCAGAACTTTGGGGTTGATGTCCCAGACTCATCAGGAAGCTGCCTTACACAAAGTCAGACCACTGGTCCATCCAGCCCAGTACTGTCTACACAGACAGGCAGCAGCTCGCTCGGGTTTCAGGCAGGGGTCGTTCCTAATTTACCAGGACAAGTCAGGGATTGAACGTTGAGCTTTCTGCATGCAAAGCTATTGCTCTGTTTCTGAGCTGTAGCCCTTCATTTAATGCAAAGGAACAGAGGGACCTGGACCTGCCTTATAATGAGTCAGGCCATTGCCTCATCTAGCTCAATATTGTCAACACAGAGAGGCAGCAGCTGTCTGGGATTTCATGCGAAAAATATCCTACCTAGAGATGTTGGGAATTGATCCTGGGACCTTCTGCATGCAAAACAGAGGCTCTGTCACTGAGCTATGGCCCTCCCTGTAAGACATAGGAAATGGTCTCATCATTGGCCCACCTAGCTCAGTATTGTCAACACTGACTGGCAGCGGCTCTCAAAGATATCAGATAAAGCTCTTTCTACAGACTCAGGTTGGAAAGCTGAGAAGGTCATAAAAAAATGGTTGGTGCCGTGGGTTCCACTTTAAAGCATATTTTATACCACTTGAACATAGGCAGTGGCCGTCTACCATGTAAGACCATCGGTCCATCTAGCTCAGCATTGTCTACACTGACTGGCAGCAACTCTCTGGGGTTTCAGAGAAGGGTCGCTCTTCACCTTACCTGGAAATGCTGGGGACTGAACCTGGGACCTTGTGCCTGCAAAGCAGATACTCTACCGCCAAGCTACAACACTTTCCCAAGAGTCCTGGCTTTTCACAAAGAATCCTGGGAACTATAGTTGGCCCGCACAGAGCTACAGTTCCCAGCACCCTCAACAAAATAACTGTCCCCAGGATTTTATGGTGGAAGCCATGTAAAAAACGTACAGGTGAAGGACCCCTGAGTGGTTAAGTCCAGTCAAAGGTGACTCTGGGGTTGCAGCACTCGTCTCACTTTCAGGCCGATGGAGCTGGCGTTTGTCCGCAGACAGTTTTTCCGGGTCATATGGCCAGCATGACTAAGCTGCTTCTGGTGAACCAGAGCAGCGCACGGAAACGCCGTTTACCTTCCCACCGGAGCGGTACCTATTTATCTACTTGCACTGGCTTGCTTTCAAACTGCTAGGTTGGCAGGAGCAGGGACCAAACAACGGGAGCTCACCCCATCGCGGGGACTCAAACTGCCAGCCTTCCGATCGGCAAGCCCAAGAGGCTCAGTGGTTTAGACCACAGCGCCACCTGCGTCCTGACGGAAGCCATGTACATTCAATGTATGACGTGTATGTGACCTTTATGGTCTCACTGCGGGGCTGTTTAGAGGGAAACTGAATTATGTTACTTACTTCCCATTGTGGTTAGTTAGCCTTTAGGTGTTATTGCTTCCTGCTTCTTCCTGGGGCCCTTGACCTCTGACCTAAAGTCTTGCCCTGATTCCGACACTGTTTTATTGCACCCAACTGCTCACAGATCTACAGTGGTACCTTGGGTTAAGTACTTAATTCGTTCCGGAGGTCTGTTCTTAACCTGAAACTGTTCTTAAACTGAAGCACCACTTTAGCTAATGGGGCCTCCTGCTGACGCCGCGCCACCAGAGCACGATTTCTGTTCTCATCCTGAAGCAAAGTTCTTAACCTGAAGCACTATTTCTGGGTTAGCGGAGTCTGTAACCTGAAGCGTATGTAACCTGAAGCGTATGTAACTTGAGGTACCACTGTATTGGCTCAAGCCAGATCCTTAAAACGGGTTGGGAGTAGTGCCACACCCTCCAACATTTCTCTGATGAAAATAGAGATGTCCTAAATAATAATAATAATAATAATAATAATAATAATAATAATAATAATAATATCCCACCCATCTGACTGGGTTGCCCCAGCCACTCTGGGTGGCT
Source organism: Podarcis raffonei (assembly GCF_027172205.1). Taxonomy (NCBI): domain Eukaryota; kingdom Metazoa; phylum Chordata; class Lepidosauria; order Squamata; family Lacertidae; genus Podarcis; species Podarcis raffonei. The sequence goes on from NC_070617.1 coordinate 21,076,150, forward strand.
TCTAGCATATATAAAAACATAATAAAACATTAAACATAATAAAACAAAACTTCCCTATACAGTGGTACCTTGGTTCTCGAACTTAATGCGTTCCGGTAGTCCGTTCGACTCCCGAAACCATTTGAATACCAAGGCGCGGCTTCCAATTTGCTGCAAGAGCTTCCTGCACTCAAGCGGAAGCTGTGTCGGATGTTCAGCTTCCGAAAAACATTTGCAAGGTTTGCAGCGTTCGAGAGCCGGTTTGTTCGGCAACTAAGCCGTTCTGGAACCAAGATTTGACTGTACAGGGCTTCCTTCAGATGTTTCTAAAGGCTGTATAGTTACGTATCTCCTTGACTCGGAGGTCACATAACTCCAACAATTCTCCAATGGAAATAGGGACGTCCTAAGGAAAAGCGGATGGCGCTGTGGGTTAAATCACAGAGACTAGGACTTGCCAATCATAAGGTTGGCAGTTCGAATCCCTGTGACGGGGTGAGCTCCCATTGCTCGGTCCCTGCTCCTGCCCACCGAGCAGTTTGAAAGCACATCAAAGTGCAAGTAGAAGGTAGGAAGGAAGGTAAACGGCGTTTCCGTGTGCTGCTCTGGTTTGCCAGAAGAGGCATAGTCATGCTGGCCACATGACCCGGAAGCTGTACAATGGCTCCCTCGGCCAATAAAGCAAGATGAGCGCTGCAACCCCAGAGTCAGCCACGACTGGACCCAATGGCCAGGGGTCCCTTAACTTTTACCTTTACTAAGGAAAAGTGGAGCATTCCGAGATCAAATCAGAAACCAGGCAGCTTCTGTAAATCCGGGACTGTCCCCGGAAAATAGGAACGTTTAGAGGGTTTGCAGTGCAGAGAAAGCAGAATGCTGCTGCAACATGGCTCAGGTGAAACAATTGTATGAATAACATTTAAGCCCCACAGAGTTTAAAGGAATCTGTTTCCAAATGCCTGAAGTTGTAGCTGAACACTCATCGGGGAAAACCTTTAATTAATGCACCCAGACTCTGGTTCAGAACCCTTTGCTTCATGCCACAGCCTAGTCCTGTTCGCATTTCTCTGCACCATCACTCAGGCTAACTTGAGCCACAATATATAATGCATGGAAGTTTGCCAACTCAGCTATCATTAAAGCTCAGGGCTCTGGCGAGAACATAAACTCCTCAGGCTTCACTCTTGTGGTTTACTGTGATGTCACTAGAAGCCACTCAAGGTATTTATTTAAGGGGAATATATTCTCGGGAACCCCGGACTACAAAGCCATAAATCCATCAGTGCGGTGGTATCCTAACAAATGAGATGAAAATTGGTCCTTGATGTCGTCACACTCCTGAAATACATTTGATGGTCCTAGGCAACAGTTTTCATCGTGTATAATGCCTTCTGTTTTTTGTTGCTTGAAAAACAAGATGCACTTATTCAGTTCATTCTACATTGTCCTGGGTTCGTCCTCTTCTGAAAGTTCAGTTTTTAATCAGGATAAGCAGAGAAGAAAGTTTTGGGTTGTTTTTAAAAAATATATAGAATTTATTAGAGGTGGGGTTTTTTTAAACGTATTAAGCAATAAAATCCAAACTTTTATATAAAGATGATAAAAGGCAATGCGTCAAAAGAAAATAAATATATAGAAAAAGAAAATATAAAATGCAATATTCATGATCCTCATAAAACACAGTTATATATCTATGAGACTCCCTGGAGAAGACACTGATGCTGGGAAAGATGGAGGGCACAAGGAGAAGGGGGCGACAGAGGATGAGATGGCTGGATAGTGTTCTCGAAGCCACAAACATGAGTCTGACCAAACTGCGGGAGGTAGTGGAGGACAGAGGTGCCTGGCGTGCTCTGGTCCATGGGGTCACGAAGAGTCGGACACGACTAAACGACTAAACAACAAACAACAAAATAGCTCTCTATATTTTATCTTCATCTTCTTGGGATAAACAGAGAAGAAAGTTTTGGAAGGAAGTGTGATGGCTCCATTTTGTCCCTCTGGAACAACAGAATGGAGCAGATTCAGCTATCCAGGGTGAGAAAGAGGCTGAGTATGAAGAGCCGGCCCTATCATTAGGCAGAGTGAGGTGGTCCATCTGAGCATGTGGGAAGAGGATGGGCATGGAAGGCCAGCTGTATCTATTGATTCCTTTACAAAGAGAGTGAGAGGGAGATGCCTGCTCTACAGTGTGCTATGTGGAATTCTTTTATCACTGAACGGAAGCTGACTTTGGAAGAGAAGCCATTCTCCACCCCATTATCCTGAGGCATACACCCTCCATTCATGAAAATCAAGGACACTCCCAGGGCTCGTTCCAGAGGGTGGTAAACTTGGGGGCATTTGTCAGGGTCTCAACACCATCGAAAGCCCTGCTGCTCTGAAACCGCCAGCAACTTTGAACCAAATCTCTGGAAAGGCCAGATGCAGCCTAAGAGAATTTTCAGTTTGCATTGCATACCCTCCAACGTTTCTCTGATGAAAATAGGGACATCCTATTCCATAATCATCATCATAATTTTATTATTTATACCCCGCCCATCTGACTGGGTTGCCCCAGCCACTCTGGGCGGCTTCCAACATAGATGAAAACATCTTAAAACATTAAATATTTTTTAAAAACACCTTCCATATGCAGGGCTGCCTTCAGATGTCTTCTAAAGGTTGTATAATTCGTTATCTCCATTTCTCCCATGAAAATAGGGGCCGTCCTCAGGGAAAGCAGGACATTCCAGGATCAAATCAGAAACAAGGATGGCTTCTGTAAATCTGGGACTGTCCCTGGAAAATAGGGGCACTTGGAGGGTCTGGCGTCGCCCAACATGTCTAGGTTTTTTGTGGGGATGGGACCCCACTGAATTTGTTGTACTGCAGCTCCCACCGAATTCTGGAGCTGGCATGGGCATTCCAGGAGGGTCATCAGTATGAATAGAGAGCTCAGTCAGTCAACCTTCAGTCTCTTTGCTTATCCACTCTGCCACCGTCACCCCCAAAAAGAGACTTCATTGCCACAGACGGTTTGCTGATCATCTCTGCACTTCTGGATAAATAAATAAATAAATAAATAAATAAATAAATAACCCACCGGGGGGCGGGGGGAGTGGGGCTGGTGGAATGACTGGTAGCTCACTCACAATGAGCCAGAATGATAAAACACTTCGGGAGGAGATAAGCAACGGTGGTTATAATGCCATCCTCTCCATCCATCTTTAAATAACCCAAACCAGTTTGGGAGGATTAAAAAAAAAAAAACACCCACAGCAGCACTGAGGTTAGAGGCAAATTCCTCAAAGGCAATGGCTCCGCAGAAGAGAGAAGAGACAGATTGTCTCGCGAGAGATATGGTCACAGCCTGGACCTTTGAACCCGCCTCCCCCCCCCCTTTGTGCAGAACTTTGATCAGTGATTGAAAGTGGGTCTCCTTGTTTTGGTCCTCCAGATCAATTTATTAAAGCTACAGGCGAAACACAGGGGCAGGGACTGCGCTGACGGTTCTGGTCTCCAGGCAGCCAAAAGGAAAGCATGGAAACCAACATATTTGATGCAGATGGGCTCTGTTTGCATAGACCAGGAGTCAGCAAACTTTTTCAGCAGGGGGCCGGTCCACTGTCCCTCAGACCTTGCGGGGAACCAGACTACATTGGGGGGGGGGGTGAACGAATTCCTATGCCCCACAAATAACCCAGAGATGCATTTCAAATAAAAGCACACATTCTACTCATGTAAAAACACGCTGATTCCCGGACCGTCCGCGGGCCAGATTTAGAAGGCAATTGGGCCGGATCCGGCCCCCGGGCCTTAGTTTGCCTACCCATGGCATAGACCTTCCCAGTTTGCGCTGCTAGAAGAGATGCTGACAATCGTCACAGCCCTTCACCTGAAATTTCTCCTGCTCAAACTTCCTGTCTGAAAGCTTAGAAAGCTGGTATCAGTCACTGTGCGGGGAGCCTGAGGCCTGAGAGCCGAATGTGGCCTTCTGTCCCCCTCCATCTGGCCCTTAGGACTTTCCCCAGGCCACACACCCTTTCTGCCATACCCCCTCACTCAACCTCCCCTGTGTGTTTTTGCCCAGCTGAAACGTGTCTTTGAATTCTGATCATAGCTGTGGATAAACCATATGTTTAATACTCACCCCCCTCCCTAAACAAATCCTGGGAATTGTAGTGCATTAAGGGTGCTGGGAATTGTCGTTCTGTGGGGGGGAGGGAGGTAAACTACAGTTCCCAGGAATCTTTTAAAGGAGATGTGCGCTTTAAATGTATAGTGTGTATTTAGCCAACAACGGAATGGCAGAGAATGCGAGAGCATATCCAGAAACAAAGGTTAAACACATTTACATGTGTTGAGTTAGCAGGTCTAACAAGTACAGTAGTACTTCAGGTTACATACGCTTCAGGTTACAGACTCCACTAACCCAGAAATATTACCTCAGGTTAAGAATTTTGCTTCAGGATGAGAACAGAAATCGTGCTCCGGCGGCGTGGCAGCAGCAGGAAGCCCCATTAGCTAAAGTGGTGCTTCAGGTTAAGAACAGTTTCAGGTTAAGAACGGACCTCCGGAACGAATTAAGTTCTTAACCTGAGGTACCACTGTAGTATAAAAGAGAAAGAAGAGCAGGTATTTAAAGAGGCATACCCTCCAACATTTCTCCGATGAAAATAGGGACGTCCCATTCCATAGCAATAATTTTACTATTTATTCCCCACACATCTTTCTGGGGTGCCCCAGCCACTCTGGGCAGCTTCCAACATATATAGAAACATAATTAAACATTAAACATTTAAAAAACCCTTCCCTATACAGGATTGCCTTCAGACAGCTCGGGGGTCAGATTACTCCATACCCTCCAACATATATTCAATTAAAATAGGGACATCTTAAGGAAAAGCGGGACATTCCGGGATAAAATCAGAAACTGGGACAGCTTCTCTAAATCAGGGGTGTCCCTGGAAAATAGGGGCACTTGGAGGGTCTGCCCATCACTGGCACGTGGCCCTTGGCAGGTTTCCCAGAAGGGAGTGTGGCCCTCAGGCTGGAAAACACCCAGCATTGTTGGTGTGGACAATCCAGAGTTACGGTGTATGGACCAATGGTCCTGCTTAATATAAGCTTAGTTTTATGTTCCTAGAATGGGTACCAGTCTCTGAGCGAGACCAGCAGCAGAGATTCACTGCTCTCATGTTCTACTTATGGGATTCCCAGTGTGAAAAAAGGGATGCTCAAGGATTTTGTCCCACGGTTTGTGATTTTGTTTTCAATTCAGAAAAGCAGGAATAATAATGAAAAAAGACCCCAACTGAAATCCCCAGCCTGGCTACAATGAGGGTGATTAACATGGGAGAGTAATGTGAACCTTTGTACCGCCAGCTACCTTTCAGCTGTGCATAAGCCAGACGTTTCTGCGTGTGCAGACACACACACTTTTTACCTAGCAATAGGCAAATTTGTCAATTTTGTTTTCTCCCAATTTCTCTTTTCCCAAACTCAAGTTCAATTTTTCACATTTCTGCATCAGCTTATTTTTTTTAAAAAAAAAGTCCTCCAGAAAATTCACCAGCATTGTAGCATTTTCCCTAAGATAGGCATTTTTTAAACATGAAATATTCCATAAAACATTCCTTTTGGGGCTGCAGTTTTCCTAACATAATGAATCTTTCTATGCTTTTTTCAGTATTATTATTATTTTGAAAAAATAATGTTCTCGTGAAAATTGATTTGCATTTTAGGGCGAATTTCTCCTAATATCCACAGTTCTCTATGCAATTATGCCTAACATTTTTCTATGTTATTTTCACTCAGAGATGCATTTTGTAGCCAACTTTTATCCTGGGCTTTGCATCCTTTGGTGTACATTCCTTGGCCAGAGAACCACATTGCAAAATGTGGAGAAGTGCAGATTTCAAAGGGTGTGTGTGTGTGTGTGTTGGTTCCCTCATTGTTTTGGAAAAAGAGAATATGTTAAAGGCAAATGGGACTGAATTTATCTCCCTTCCGTACCTCTATCCTCCAACTGCAGTCGCAAGAGGCATTATTCGAGGACACTTTCATTGCAGGCAAAGTCTACTTAATAGTAGGATTGTTTAAATAAAAATGGGGGTTTTTTGGACATTATTTAGGTCTGCCATACATCTGGAATTTCCCAGACATAGATGGGATATGGCAGTCATCTGGGCGGAAATTGCTGAAATGTCCAGAAAAATCTGGGCGTATGGCAACCCATACTGGAAGTCTAGATTTTGGCAAATTTCTTTAAAAATAGCTCATACTTATTTTGGGGGGATATTGCCAAAAGAAGCTCAACAACTTTTGTGTCTGGATTTTCACTTTTTGCAATCTGTCAACCCTACGAAAATCAAGTCCCATTAACTAGCCAAATTCCACCACTCTTTCCTCTCCTTTTAAAATTGACCTGCCAGTTTACCTGTGAGATTGCCTACCCCAATATACCCTCTCAACAGCTTCAAACTGCAGAACTGTCAAAAACCCCAGGTGCTGCATGACATTCATTCTGCATTTGTTAGAAAACAATCTTTGGAACTCCCTGCCTATTGACGTCAGACAGGTGCATTTGGTGTACTGTTTCTGATGCCTGCTAAAAACATGCAGGCCTACCCAAATACGAAGTATATTGACAAGTGTTTTAATCTGCTTTTGGTTCATTGCTGATTTTGATCATTTTTTGAACATTTTAAATAGTGGGTTTAAACTATTTTTGGGACATGAGTGGTGCTATGGTCTAAACTACCAAACCTCTTGAGTTTGCCAATCATCATAAGGTTTGAATCCATGTGTCAGATTGAGCTCCCGTTGCTCTGTCCCAGCTCCTGTCATCCTAGCAGTTCAAAAGCATACCAGTGTGAGTAGATAAATAGGTACCGCTGCAGTGGGAACGTAAACGGCGTTTCAGTGCGCTCTGGTTTCTGTCATGGTGTCCTGTTGTGTCAGAAGCGGTTTAGTCCTGCTGGCCACATGACCTGGAAAACTGTCTGTGGACAAACGCCGGCTCCCTTGGCCTGAGAGTGGAGATGAGCTCCACACCCCAAAGTCAAATTTGACTGGACTTAACCATCCTAGGGTCCTTTACCTAACTATTTTTATGGATCGTTTTGTTGTTTTCTTCTTTTTGGAAACTGCTTTGAAGTTTCAAGCAGTACATACATTTCATGGAATGAATGAATGAATGAATGAATGAATAAATAAATAAATAAAATCCCAGATTACAACAGTGCCCATAATTGATTAAGGCTCAGGAAGGGAGGGGAAGATAGATAGATGATAGATAGATGATAGATAGATAGATGATAGATAGATAGATAGATGATAGATAGATAGATAGATAGATGATAGATAGATAGATAGATTATAGATATAGATATAGATATAGATATAGATATAGATATAGATATAGATATAGATATAGATATAGATATCAAACAAGGTCCTTCTCAAAGTAGGCCAGTTGGAATTAATGCACATGAGTTGGTCATGGGATGCAACCCAATGTCTTTGCAGGCCAATTTGAGGTAAGGAAATAAACTTAACAATTTCCTCATTTCAGCTTTATTATTATTACAGTGGTACCTCGGGTTACATACGCTTCAGGTTACAGACTCCGCTAACCCAGAAATAGTACCTCAGGTTAAGAACTTTGCTTCAGGATGAGAACAGAAATTGTGCTCCGGCGGCGCGGTGGCAGCGGGAGGCCCCATTAGCTAAAGTGGTGCTTCAGGATATGAACAGTTTCAGGTTAAGAATGGACCTCTGGAATGAATTAAGTTCTTGACCCGAGGCACCACTGTATTATTATTATTATTATTATTATTATTATTATTATTATTATTTGTATATATATATATAGAGAGAGAGAGAGACTAGCCATGAAAACGCCATACACCTGTCGACTCAGAAAGAAGTCCAAATGCATTCAGTAGCATTTACTCTCAAGTAAACATGCATAGGGCGGCAACCAAAAGGGATTGATAGGAAATGAATGAGAAATGATCATCCCATCACCATTCCTTTAACAATGCTGTCAACAACCACCTCATATCAGGGGGCATTGCTAAGGCTGAAGTCCTATGCATGCTTACTTGAGAGTAAATTCTACCAAACTCTGTGGAACTTGGAGTTATGTGCGCGGGATCAGGCTGTTACAAACTCTGCCACAATACTCATCTTCCCATTTCACGGACTTTCACTGGGGCCCCGACTTCTCAGCTTCCGAAAACATGATCTTGCCTCTGAATGTTATATATCCTTGGAAGGTCCCTTAAGATGGCTGCATCTCAGACTACACCATTGTTTCGAGAAAGTGGCCTCTGAACTTTTGTCCTGACATTGTTTTGATTCCCGCCCCCCACTTGCCAAAGAGTGGAATTCGCCGTAAAAAAAAAGAAAAGATGGAACCCAAATCTCAAGATGGGTTTTGAAAGAGCCAGTTGTTTTGCTTCTCCTGGGCGCCGTGACCTGACCTGCTAATCTCTTTTTCTTCCCTTAAAGTTGTCTTCTAAATCTGAACATTAAAGGTGATTAGATACTGAAAGGACTTCTCCTGCCATTAGTTAATGCTTCAAGAGTTTGCCTGGGTTCCAGGAAAGCTGCAGCCTAGTGGCAAGGTCAATACATCACCCTCCTTCGACTACGCCTGCACATTCTCTAGATGATATGAGCCACCGTGGTCTGCCTCGGACCGGCTCGGAGATCGGAGGGGGTCTGGAGACGAGCTTAATTTAAAGATGAGCCGCCCTTGGGCAGCCAAAGGAAATGGCGTGTCAGCTACGTCAAAAATAGATACTGTTGCGCAGATATATGGAGGGAGAGATGGACGCTGCCAGGGTCATTAATTACCCAGATTGCCTTTAAATGTCAGAGCAAATCCTCACCCATTCCTTCTTCAAAACTTAAATCACCAAGAGAGACAAGGTCAGCCCAAGTAGGCTGGAAGCCTGTAAAAAAAAAAAAAGAGCAAACAAGCAAAAAAAAGCAAAAAAAAGCCGTGATGTTGTGTATATGTGCAAATGCCCAGGGCTGAAACAGATTTGAGAACCCGGGGATTTTCCCCTGGGAATTTTGGAGTTTCGATATTCTCCCACTGTTCTCAGAAGAACTGATTAGGGTTATCACCCAAAGGCCTATCACCCTGGTGGATCTGGGCTGAAGGGGAAGGGCTGTAGTGTACAGTGGTTGGAGCACATGCTTTTGTACGCAAAGTGCCCAGGTTAACTCCTAGGTGGGGCTATTCCTGTCTAAAAATCTGGAGCGCTGATGCCAGTCAGAGATTTGGAAGCTGTGGTCCTCTAGATTCTCCTGAACTCAAAACTCCTATCAGCCCCAGTCAAAATGGTCAATGGGCGGAATGATGGGAGCTGCAATCTGACAATAGCTGGAGGGCCAGATCCGCCCCCCCCCCCCAATTTCTGGTACTGATAATTATGGGCTTGATTGGATCATGGTCAGAAGCTGCCTTATTCTGAGACAAAACACTGATCCTGTTTGTTCTACAGATTCCATATTTGAAAAGATGGGATAGCTGAATTACAATGGCATTTCAGATCTGAAAATATTTGATGGCTGGCACATGTAGTAGCATGACTTTTTGATTGCATAGCTGGCATGCAATGGTGTTAGTATTTGGAAGCTGACATGAAATGGTGCTGAGTATCTGTCAGCATTCGGCTGATCTCATGCAATGGTGCGTTCACTGTCTCGGAAGTTTTGCATTAAGGATTCTTACTATTTGACTTCTGTAAGAGCTGGTATGTAATGACCTTTTGTATTTGATTGCAGACAGCTGGTAAGACTTCAAATGCCTCTCGAGTCACATTTAAATGCTGACTGAGGTACAATTTCACGTTTCGGTTTTCACATTCAAAACCCGAGTGCTAAAATGGGATATTGTGACACCTGAAAGATATTTACAAAAATCTAAGAAATAACAATATCAATGAACGAACAATAATGTTTATTTCCTTTCCTCTCATGGGGGGCTCCTTCCTAATTCACACCAGCAGTTTAAGGGATACAAAAATTATTTGCAATATTGTGTACATTTCTGATTAAAAATTCTAATGCTGTTTAACTTAATTCTAATTAAAAACATTTCAGCCACTTGAAGGTGTTCTCATTTTTCCAGCCAATTCATCTCTCCACCTTTCTGCAACAAAACCTGCTTAAAAAAAATCCTTATGAAAATCCACCAGCATTTTAGTGCAAATTTTTCCTAAAAACAGTTTTTTTGTATGCGGTTTGGACTAATGTACACATTTTTTGGCCAGCAATTTCCCCATATACAATTTGTATGTTGTTTTCACTAATATCTGCTTTTGTATACAGATTTTCCCTAATACAGTATATGTATTTTTGTAGATGTAGATTTGTTAGAGAACTGCATTGCAACATTTCGATAAGTGTGGATTTTGTAGGACGGTCACGTTTTGGTTCCTTATCGTTGCAGATAGTGCAAATTTGATAGATTTGGTACTGAATGCAAACAGAATAGAATTTCTCCTGCATCCCTGATAAGAATACAATTTGCAGGTGGAAGGGCTTGTATGCTGCCCTACCTACCTCGGAGGAAAGGCAGGATCTGTTCCCTAAAAGAATGTAAGAAATAAATAATGCCATCAGTATACTACAAGGCACCTGACAGAGTTACATAGGCAACACAGGCAGGCATCTCCCACTTTGTTGTTGTTGTTGTTTAGTCGTTTAGTCATGTCCGACTCTTCATGACCCCATGGACCAGAGCACGCCAGGCACTCCTGTCTTCCACTGCCTCCCGCAGTTTGGTTAAACTCATGCTGGTAGCTTCAAGAACACTGTCCAACCATCTCATCCTCTGTCGTCCCCTTCTCCTTGTGCCCTCCATCTTTCCCAACATCAGGGTCTTTTCCAGGAAGTCTTCTCTCCTCATGAGGTGGCCAAAGTATTGGAGCCTCAGCTTCAGGATCTGTCCTTCCAGTGAGCACTCAGGACTGATTTCCTTAAGAATGGAGAGGTTTGATCTTCTTGCAGTCCATGGGACTCTCAAGAGTCTCCTCCAGCACCAGAATTCAAAAGCATCAATTCTTCGGCGATCAGCCTTCTTTATGGTCCAGCTCTTACTTCCGTACATCACTGCTGGGAAAACCATAGCTTTAACTACACGGACCTTTGTGGGCAACGTGATGTCTCTGCTTTTTAAGATGCTGTCTAGGTTTGCCATCACTTTTCTCCCAAGAAGCTGGTGTCTTTTAATTCCGTGGCTGCTGTCACCATCTGCAGTGATCATGGAGCCCAAGAAAGTGAAATCTCTCACTGCCTTCATTTCTTCCCCTTCTATTTGCCAGGAGGTGATGGGACTTACAATCTAAAATTGACAACAGAAGAAAATAGGGGAGGAGAGAAGAATGGGGAGGCGAATTGCTGATCCATGCACATAACGCTTGGTTACAGTGAAGAATGAGGATTAAGAGGATAAGCAAATAAATTTTAAAACAGACAACATTTTAAATCCTCACCCTGAAAGTGAAACCCTGGAAGATTCAGGACAGAAAAATGAAATGCTCTTGTGCTCAGATCCTGTTTGCAGTTGACCACTCTGAGAACAGGACTGAATGTTTGGGGGAAGGGGTTGCCTGATACCAGCAGGGATCTTAAGTTAAATTTCTCGACCATGTGACAGTGAAACTCACAGAGTGGTTTTGCACTACGAGATTAAACTCAGACGAGAACACCAGTAGCTCATACCTAGCAAGGAATAACAGTTGCGCTGTTTTGTTTTTTGTTTTTGTTTTTTTAAAAAAACAATCTCCACCTCAAAACCCAATTTAATTATAAGCTCTCTGCTTATATATTTTTTAAAGTGTTTTCCCTGCAGTGTAAATATTAGTGCAATAAAGTGTTAACTTGGTTCTGGAATGGCTTAGTTGTCAAACAAATTGGCTCCTGAACGCTGAAAACCCAGAAGTGATTGTTCTGGTTGCAAACTTTTTTTGGAAGCTTGAACGTCTTTTTCCGCTATCGGCATTGTTTCTGGGGCCAATCAGCCAATCAGAAGCTGCACCTTGGTTTTTGAACGGTTTCGGGAGTCGAACGGACTTCCTGAACGGATTAAGTTTGAGAACCAAGGTACCACTGTATATCCTGTGTCCATGAGTTCCACTGTCAAACACGCCCTCTTTGAAAGAGATTATGCAGGAGGCTGTTGAGAGTTTTACGGTCTTGTGGTTTTGGGTCTTCCAGCCTTGCATCTTTCTGCAGCTGTTATCAGCGACTTAGCCACAACCAATGTCCTGCAGCAATCAATTAGTGTCTTTAATCATCAGGGTTTGGGGGGGAAGGAGGAAAACAGCTTCTTGTTCAATTTGACTGAATCAACATGTTCACCTTCAAAGCTTGGCAGAACATGAGATTTTAAAACCAGAATACTGCCACCACCTGGAGACTGTGTGGAACAACACCTTGCCAAAACCACCACAGGTTTATCGCTTCATCAACGGTGTCTCCGAAAATTTTTACTTGGGAAGACAGGAGAACTAATACCAGTGTACTGGAAGAAGCAAAGATCACCAGTGTTGAAGCAATGAATCTTCAACATCAACTTCGTTGGACTGGTCATGTTGTGTGGATGCCTGATTATCGTCTTCCAAAGCAACTACAGTGGTACCTCTGGTTACATATGCTTCAGGTTACATACGCTTCAGGTTACAGACTCCGCTAACCCAGAAATAGTGCTTCAGGTTAAGAACTTTGCTTCAGGATGAGAACAGAAATTGTGCTCTGGTGGCGCGGTGTCAGCAGGAGGCCCCATTAGCTAAAGTGGTGCTTCAGTTTAAGAACAGTTCCAGGTTAAGAACGGACCTCTGGAACGAATTAAGTACTTAACCTGAGGTACCACTGTACTCTATTCCAAACTTAAAAATGGAAAGCATAATGCTGGTAGTCAACAAAAGAGGTTTAAAGACTGTCTCAAGGCAAATCTAGAAAATGTAGTATAAACACCAACAATTGGGAAACACTGGCCTGCGAGCGCTCCAGTTGGAGAACAGCCTTTACCAAAGGTGTCATGGGGCTTTGAAGACACTCGAACTCAGGATGCAAGGGGAAATGTGCTAAGAGGAAGGCACGCTTGGCAAATCCACACCGTGATCAGCTCCCACCCAGAAACCAATGTCCCCACCGTGGAAGGACGTGTGGATCCAGAATTGGCCTCCACAGTCACTTACAGACTCATTGTTAAAACCGTGTTTATGGAAGACAATCTTACTTGGCTACGAGTGATTGCCGAAGAAGAAGAAGATTGATTTATTTATTGCTTTCATAACCCACTTTTTTTCTCTAAAGAGATCAAGGTGGCACACATGACTCTCCCCGTCCTCATTTAATCTCCACAACAACAGCCATAAAGGTAGTTCAGGCTGAGAGGCAGTGTCAGGCCCAAGGCCACCAAACAAGCTGAGTGTGGATTCTAACCTTGGTCTCCCAGGTTCCAGTCTGACACTCTAACCGCTTGGCAAACAAGATAAGTAAAAATAAAAAAATAAAAATAATCTAAATGGCAAACATTTGAGAATAAATTGTGCAGAAATAACAGAAATCGGAAAAGTGTGCTTAGTGAGCAGGATATATCTCTACAGCCATAAATAGTACACAATTATTACACAATGAAGCTTTTATTGACACAAAATTGCTTCCCTGAAATATGTATATATTTGACTGTTTATTCTCAGGTGGATTACACAGATTCCAAAATACGGCAGGTAAGAAATCCCACTGATGGGAAAGGAAGCACAGTACAGTATCATATATAATATTTTAATGCCCCCTGGTGGTGGAAATTAGTATTCTCAGCCAATCCCAAAGCACCTTATAACCATGTCCGCGACCTCTCCATCTGTTAATGTTATGTTGCTATTTATACTATATGGAAATTCATAAATATGCCCTTCACCCACAAGTCTCAAAGATCACTAGATATCCATAATACCACAGTACGACAATGCACAGTTGTGCAAACATTTAAAGGGGGCTTTCAATGCACTAGACTCATGCCACTCAGTATGGCTTTTCATTTGCTTACCAATTATTATTCTTATTAATTTATTTATAATATTTCTTTGCTGCCTTTCATCCCTAGATCTCAGAGCGGTTCACCAAATACACACAAAGACACACACACGCACGCACGCACGCACACACACACACATATACACGCACATACATATATATATAAAACACAAAATGCATAATAAAAAACCAAAAAACCAGAAAGAAACCAAGAATCCCTGCTTGCACAACACATTCAAAAGGATATCAGTTGTTATATGTCTCTACTATTTTGATTGGTTTTGCCTCTATGATTGCAAAATAGGGAAATCACTCTATATGTCTATGGTCCCCTGGTCCTATTCCCGTGCGAGGATTCCCCCCGCAGAAACTCCACTCAGAACCGGAAGTGGCGACAAGGCGTCATTTTTGTTCTTCATCCCCTTTGAGTGACTTCCCAATCTAGCCTCAGCCGCTTTAACAGAGGAGGAGCTTTTCCTCTGCCGCGCATGCGTTTTAATGGGGGGGGGTGGAGCCTCTTGTCACGTGACCTCGAGCTACATCGCAACATGGCGGCGCCCAGGGAGCGGCGTGGCTGCCAGGAGTAATGTTATTTCTCCCTTGAAGCGGTTCTCGCTGGATTCCGGTCCTGAAAGAGAAGGAGAAAACGCAGCTGTTTCAAGATGTCGCGACTTATCGTGAAGAACCTGCCGAACGGGGTGAGAGGCGGTGTGCAGAAGGCAGTTTGGGCTGGTGTGGACGTGGCTCGCGTGGGGTAAAGGGACTCTGGGCCAAGAGCTTAACAGTCTGATGGATCACGGCAACTGCGTGCTACTAGCCATAATGGCTGTGCTTTATTTCCAGTGTTAGAGGCATTATGCCTCTGGTTACCAGCTGAGGGGATTCATAGGTGGGGAGAGTTGTCCTTGGGCTCGAATCCTGCTTTCCCACAGCCATCTGGTTGGCCAGGGTGAGCACAGGAGGCTGGACTAGATGGGCCATAGGCCTGATCTAGCGGGGATCTTATGTTTTTATGTGCTTAAGGCACAAATGTGAACACAGCAGCACTCCCCGCTGCTTGTGATCTCCAGCAACTGGTATCCAGAGGCATACTTCCTCTGGCAGTGGAATTAGCACACAGCCATTGGGGCTAGTATTTGTCTAAGCTTATTATAAAGCCATCTGCGTTGGTGTCGATCGCTGTCTGTTGTGGGAGAGAATTTCATAGTTTAACTATGCTGCAGGGATAAATTTCTTTTCTTCTTTTTGAATGCTTCAGCATTCAGTTTTATTGGATGTCTAGCATTATGGGATGTTCTCTACATCATGCATAATCCTTTACATCTCTATTGTGCTGCTTCCTCTTCACCTTTTCTCTAAACCAGCCTTTCTCAACCTGTGGTTCCCAGATGTTGTTGAACTACAACTCCCATCACCCCTAGCTAGCAAGGCCAGAGCTCAGGGATGATGGGAGTTGTAGTCCAACAACATCTGGGGACCCACAGGTTGAGAACTGCTGCTAGCCCCAGATGTTTGCCACTTCATTACAAAAATAGGCCTGATGGATCAGACCAAAAATCTACCTAGCCCAACTTCCAGCCTCCCACAGTGGCTTGAAGACTCCTCCTGCCCGCAGACTGTCTGCTGCAGGGATGGGGAGCCTGTGGTCCTCCAGAAAGTTTTGGAATCCCAGTTCCCATCAGCCCCATTGCTAGGGATAAAGGGTCGCAGCTCAGTGGCAGAACATCTGTTTTGCTTCCAGAAGGTCTCAGGTTCAATCCCTGGTAGGGCTTGGAGAGACCCTAGCATGTAATTCTGAAGAGCCACTGTGAGTCAGTGTTGACAGTATTAAGGTAGGTGGACCAATGGTCAGACTCAGTGTAAGGCAGCTTCCTGTGATGGGAGCTCTAGTCCAGCAAGACCTGAAGGGCTTTGAGTTCCCCGTTACCGACATGTTGTGTTCTTAACACTGCTTGAACAAATCTGTTTCCTCTAGATGAAGGAAGAGCGCTTCCGGAACCTCTTTGCTGCATTTGGCACGCTGACTGACTGCAGTTTGAAATTCACCAAGGATGGCAAATTCCGCAAATTTGGGTTTATTGGCTTTAAATCAGAAGAGGAAGCCAATGTGGCCCTTGCCCATTTCAACAAAAGCTTCATAGACACAGCCAGAGTGACGGTGAGGTGTCTTTCAGATGCACTATAATGTCAAGTAATGATGCAGGATGTCGAGGTTTTTTGGTTTTTTACCAGGTGGGGAGAAAGAGTCGGGATTGCTGTTCACTGCTCTAAACCTAGCTGCCTATCAGGAAGAAAAAAAAAAAAAATCTGGAGGGAGCTGTATCCAACTAAGACTGCATTCACACAGCAGCTTATTCCATTTCCCTGTCGTTTCCTTGCCTATATCTGCACATGATTTACTTCCAGAAATATAATGTAATACAGCACAAGTTTAGTGTTAATCTCTCTGTGATTTGCTTCCAGAAAACCCCCCACAGAAATTAGTACTAAACATACACTATATTCCTGGAAGTAGCCTTTATGTTGTGTGAAAGTTCATATATACCATATTTACTCAAGTCTAATGTGCCATCGAATCATAAAGACCTGCACCATAACCATTTTTTTATACTTTTGCAGGTTGAATTTTGTAAGTCTTTTGGAGACCCACAAAAACCCAGAGCCTGGAGCAAACACTCTCTCAAGCCCCCTGTGTTAAAGGAAGCTCCTGAAAAGTTTACAAAAAGTTCTGGTAATAAAGAAGCAAAACAAGTAAGATTATTATTTTTTAATTCACTTTGTCAAAAATATCTTAAGGAAAGACCTCCAATGTTTGGTTTTCTTGGCTCTGTCTTTTCTTCTCTTGAGAGCTGTCTGTCTGCAAATTGGTATTAAATATCTCCTGTCATTTTAAAGTAACCATTTTAAAAAACCCATATTTTTCAGGAGAAAAAGAAAAAGAAGAATCGACCGGGGGAGTTAAAGGAGGCAAGCATAAGCTATTTATTTATTGGCTGCATTTATATCCCACCTTTTTCTCAAAGGAGTTTAAGGTTGTGTATGTGGTTCTCCCTCATCTCACTTAATCCCCCCCAAACAAACCTGGGAGGTTGGTTGTGGGCTAAGAGACAGTGAATGGCAGAAGAACACCCAGTAAACTTCATGGCTGAGTGGGGATTTGAACCCTGGTCTCCCAGGTCCTAGTCTGACCAGATTCACTGCCAACTCCCCATAAAGCATGCTACATATGCAGCAATAACTTGGAAATGCCAGGGGTGGAATTACCAAAGGATAAGAAAGTACTGTTTATGTATGTGACGACCGTGGCTAGAATACTATTTGCCCAGGGATGGAAAGAAGAAAAAGCCCAATTGAAAGAAAAATGGATAATGATGACAATGGACTATGCAGAGATGGCAAGGCTGATGGGGAAGATCAGGCACCAATAGGATAAAAAAATTAATGGAGAATGGCATAACTTTATAGAATATATTAAAGAACATTGTAAAGATTTAAAAACGTTAGCAGGATTGACATAGCACTGTAACTTAAAACGACAAAGGATAAAAATTAAGTACAGTGGTACCTTGGTTTACGAACTTAATCCGTTCCGGAAGCCCATTCTTAAACTGAAACCATTCTTAAACCAAGGCGTGCTTTCGCTAATGAGGCCTACCGCCGCCGGTGCCCTTCCACCATTCGGATTCCGTTCTTAGACCGAGGTAAAGTTTGCAACCCGGGACACTACTTTAGGTTTTGCGTAGTTTGTAAACTGAATCGTTCGTAAACAGGCCTGTTCTTAAACCGAGGTACCACTGTATAATAATTTGGATAAAGGTAATTAGATGCAGTTTAAAAGGAAGATAAATTTTGGAAGCCAAAGGCAGGGTGGGGGAAGTCTGGGGGTTCAGGGAACCCCATAAAGATATGGATATGAATTATGGTTTAATGTAAACAAGTGTGTGTGTGTAAAAAACTTGTTTTTGAAATTTTGAAAAAAAAGAGGAAATGTCGGGGGTGGAACCAGGGACCTTCTGCACATGAAAGACGGACTCTCCTACAGTGCTGGGAAGTCCCTTCATGCCAGCTTTTGATGTTCTCTCTTACCTTGGTGACCCCTTTTCCATCTCTCCTTCTTTTTGACAGCTGGAAGAAGAGGAGACGTTTCAAGACTTCCTGGCAGTGCACCAGAAGCGGTCTAAGGCGGCCACGTGGTCCAACGATGCCAAAGTGGAGGAGCCCAAGAAGAGCAAAGCCAAGCAGACGGACGATTATCTGAACTTTGACTCCGACGGGTCGGAGAGCCTAAGCGAGAGGGAAGCCGAGGATGGAGAGGAGGAACAAGAGGAGGGAATTACCCGAGGTAATTGGACATAGGGCTTGTTTGGGAGACTCTGCATCTCACAAGTGGCTTTGTTCTGCAAGGAGACTCTAGCTCAGTGTTTCTCAGACTTGGGTCGCCAGCTGTTTTTGAACTACAATTCCCATCATCCCTGACCACTGGTCCTGCCAGCTAGGGATGATGGGAGTTGTAGTCCAAAAACAGCTGGAGACCCACGTTAGGGAAACACTGGTCTAGTTAGCATAGCAGAACTGCAGGGCTGTGCATGCATACACACCCACTCCAAGCATCACAGGGGGGAAGGGGGTTGCGTCCTGAACCGAATTGAGCTGTGGTGTGCCCAGTTTAATTAGAGTTTAACATGGGGGTCGCCAAAGTTTTTGTGGCTTGGGGCAGTTCATGGTCCCACAGACACCGTGGTGGGCCAGAGTACTCATGCATGCACAAATGCTATTTCCGGTGCGGAGGAGGCGTGCGCAACTTCCCATTGACTGCAGGAGCTTCCTGTAGCCAGTGGGAAGCCGGCTAGCATCGTGGAAGGCGGTCCCCGCTCTGCTATGCACCAGTTTAGCGTGGTGCACAGGAGCCGGGTGGTGGGGGACCATGGGCCGCTTAAACGACCCCCATGGGCTTCTTGTGGCCCATTGACCTTTAGGTTGCCAACCCCTGGTTTAACACATTAATTACCTGTGTTTTTTGAGGGGGGGAGGGGGAAGGAGGATGAGTGTCATTTCCCTGGTTTCTGCGACGCCACATGAGTACAGAATTGTCAGTTTGCATTTCTTAGTACAGAAAGTATGGATCTGATGAGTAGGGATCTTTCTTGTTTTGCTTAATTCAAGAGGGTTCTAGGAAGTTTTCTTTCTACGTGAAAGAAACAGGCAGAAGGCTCTAGTTTGGGTTATTTCTCCTGGGAAGCTGAGTACAGCTGGTTTAAACTGGTTTTGTTATCCTTTCTGCCAGGGTCGTGCTGACTATTATAGTTAGGCCAGGAGGAGCCAGGGTTTCTTACTTTCTCTTTCTACCTCTTGGTTCTAGTGTTCTGTATGCTATAGCGTTAAGGTTTAGTCTTATAATAAGTTCTTGTAAGTTACTTTAAGTTTTAAGTCTGCTGCAACTGGATTTCTTATGGACTGTGCCAGTCCTGAATGTATTGGATTTGTGACCATATGCTCATTTGCCTTCAGTATAATCCTTCTTCATAGAGCAAGATGCTTTATTTATTTTAGTTCAGTATCTCATTAGTCCTAACCAATATTAGTCCTACTCAGAGGAAACCCACTGAGATTAATGGACATGACTAAGTTTGGCCCATTGATTTCGATGGGTCCACTCTGCTTGTGGATATGGCTTAGGTGGATATAAACTGATATCTTAAAAGGCTGCCCAGTAATGCTGATTTCTTGGTGGAGCCCATAAAACAGAAATGAAAATATATAACAGGTTGCATAGCCAACTTAAGATCTACTCAAAGTAGACCTGTTGAAATTAATTTCAAGTTACCCATGTCCATTGTTTTCAGTGGGTCTACTCATACTGCTGGATACAGCCCAATAAATATGTATGCACAATATATATGTATATTTACAAAGCAATAGAAAACGTTTATTTAGTTAACAATTTATATCAATTTTTAATTCTTTTTTTTAGTAAACCCACATACCTCCAACTGTTTTATGTCACAACAATGTAAAATATTAATAAGGATATACCAATAGAGTCAACATACTTTAATAACAAGTAAAAAAATTATCAAGAGAAGAGTCGGCACATTTTTTAAACACATTTACGGACATAATAGAATTACATGTCTAAACAGAAAGGTTTCCAGCAGGTGTTGAACACAATGCAGTGAAGGGGCCTGTGTAATATGAATGCAAAACGAATATTTACAATACAGTGCCACTGTTTGCAGCATAAAAGGCTTTCCTAAAAGAATGAAAGATGAAAACCAGATGATTCAAAAGTACTCATCTCACAAATGGACTAACGGCATTGGAACACAATGGAATTTTATTGAATTAGTCCATTGATCCCATAAAAACAGAATAAACTACGTTTAAACTCTGCATGGAAGTAAAATATATTTAAAGCTAAATTATGTACTTGTTAAAATTGGTTCGTTTTTTTTTTTAAAAAAAGAAGACTGGGATAATAAAATGTTTCACAGGTTTGGAAAAGACCACAGGAAGGTGCCAGGGCGCCCTCTCTAGGAAGAGCATTTAACAGCCATGGTGCCACCACTGAGGAGTCTCTTTTTCTTTGGAGCAACTTGCTTCTGTTTTCATTTGTTGGGGGGCCCTGTAGCAGGCTCTGGCACCATCCACCATGTGCCAAGGCCTCTGACTGCTTCCTCCCAGTGGATTAGCAGATCTTTATAGGAAAAAAAAGTTCTCCTCCTGCCACTATAAAAAGGAAAAGGGACCCCTGACCATTAGGTCCAGTCGTGACCAACTCTGGGGTTGCAGCGCTCATCTCGCTTTATTGGCTGGGGGAGCCGGCGTACAGCTTCCGGGTCATGTGGCCAGCATGACTAAGCCGCTTCTGGTGAACCAGAGCAGCACACGGAAACACTGTTTACCTTCCCGCCGGAGCGGTACCTATTTATCTACTTGCACTCTGACGTGCTTTCGAACTGCTAGGTTGGCAGGAGCAGGAACTGAGCAACGGGAGCTCACCCTGTCACGGGGATTTGAACTGCCAACCTTCTGATCAGCAAGCCCTAGGCTCTGTGGTTTAACCCACAGCACCACCCGCGTCCCTCCCTGCCACTATAGGTATTTACTAATAGTGAGGCTTGCTCCCTCGGCCCGCCAGATGTTTTAGGACTACAACTCCCATCATCCCTGGCTAACAGGACCAGTGGTCAGGGATGATGGGAGTTGTAGTCCCCAAGCATCTGGAGGGCTGAGCTTGCCTATGCCTGCTCTATGGCCACATTAACACCACACATTGAAAGTGCTACTCTACCACTTTCAACAGGCCCAAAGAATTGTTAAAAGTAGTCAGGGGACAGTTCCCTTCAGAGAGCTACAATTCTTAGAGTTCCCTGGAATATTGGGGCCTTCAGCTCTCAGCACCCTTAACTGTAGTTCCTTAAGAGTGGTGACAATTGTTCGGAGAGGCTCTCTATTACCCTCACAGAGCTGCCATTCCCAGAGTGGTTTAACAGTCAGTCCCTCTTCATAGGCAACTCTGGGAATTGTAGCTCTGGGAGGTGAATAGGAGTCTTCCTCTCTAAATCTGAATATTGGTCTGTGAGCAAGTCCTTTGCTTACCAGGTAGACCCCCCAAAAAGCACACAAGGAGGTGACTCTCTGTTCCTTCCCCTTGTTCCCAACTTGCAGGAAAAACCTCTGAGGGCAAGATGGCGGCCAGGCAGGAGCTCTCTGACATGGACTACCTGAGGTCTAAAGTGGTGAAGGGCGATGAGTCCTTGCCTTCGTCTGGGGAGGAGAGTGAGACCGAGGAGTTAGACAGCAGGAACTTTGATGGAGAAGAAGAGGAGGCAGAGGATGAGGAGCCCCACCAGAAGCAAGCCCCAGGCGCTGTCCTCGCAACGGGACCTGGGCTGGATGAAAAGATCAAGGGACAGGGAAGTGTCACGAAGGGGAAGAAGAAACTGAAAGCTGCATCCCAGGTAGGTCCCCAACCCTGGATGGCATTCTACTTATAGTGTAGACCAGGGTTTCCCAAACTTGAGTCTCCAGCTGTATTCGGACTACAATTCCCATCATCCCTGACCACTGGTCTTGCTAGCGAGGAGTGATGGGAGTTGTAGTCCAAAAACACCTGGAGACCCAAGTTTGGGAAACACTGGTCTAAGGGAAGGGAAGAGTTTTCAAGACGAGGGCCACATTCCGTTCTCAGCAACCTTCTGGAGGCCACATAGCAGCAGTGGTCAGGGCCAGAGTTCTAAAGGGGAAGGCAGAGTAATAAATGTAAATTTTATCTTTTTAGTAGGCTAGTTTCTGTTTCTTTGTTTATTATATTTGTATCCCACTTTTCCTCCAAGGAACTCAAGGTGGCATACAAAGTTCTCTTCCTCTCCATTTTACCTTCACAACAACCCTGCGAGGTGGGTTAGGCTGAGAGGCAGCGACTGGCCCAAGGTCACCTAGTAAGCTTCATGGCTGAGTTGGGATTTGAACTGTGGCCTCCCAGGTCTTAGTCCACACTCACTGCTGATGTGCAAACCAGGCAGGTGTTAGGTATGTTGAATGCATTGTCTGACCTGATATTAGGCAGTTTGTGTTGTGTTCCAGCATGCCTTGGCCTAGAGAGGTTATAAAGGAAGCACCAAGAAATACCGTATTTTTCGCTCTATAGGACGCACCTTTTCCCCTCCAAAAATTAAGGGGAAATGTGTGTACGTCCTATAGAGCGAATGCAGGCTGTGCTGCTAAGCCCAAAGCCAGAACAGGGAGACGGAGCGCTGCGCAGCGCTCCGTCTCGCTGTTCTAGCTGGGGGTTAGCTGCACAAAGCCTCCGCAGGGCAGCGGGGTGAAGACACCCCGCTGCTCTGCGGAGGCTTCAAAGGCTGCGCTCCGGGGGCTTCGGGCAGCTATCCGCAAGCCTTTGGAGCGCAGCAGGAGTTCCCGCTGCGCTCCGAAGGCTTGCGGATAGCCGCCTGGAGAGCGAGAGGGGTTGGTGCACACCGATCCCTCTTGCTCTCCAGGCTTCGCTTTGCTGGAGAGGTGCTGCACAGTTTTCCCTCTCTGCGCAGCGCCCCTTCAGCGAAGTGGGAAGAGAAATGGAAGGGGCTCCGTTTCTCCTGCCGCTTTGCTGAAGGGGCGCTGAGCAGAGAGGGGGAGAATTTTCCCCCCCTTGTTCTCCCCCTCCTATGGTCCGGTGCGTCCTATAGAGCGAAAAATACGGTACCTCTTTAGACTTTAGTTGATGACATGTGTCTTTCTTTGCACAGGCAAAAACTCCGGCCGGTACAAATGAGCCTACCACTCCCTACACGGTGAAGCTGCGAGGTGCTCCATTCAACGTCACAGAGGTAGGTGCCCTTTGCAGGGGCTTATCTAGGGCTCCATTCATTTAAAACGCTGTGATATCACTTTAAACAGCCTTGACTTCTCCCAGAGAATCCCGGGAGCTGTAGTTTGCTATATATGGCTTAGCCCGGCTATCTGAAGGAATGCATTATCCCATGCAAACCTGCCTGAGCCTTTGGGGAAGGCCTTCTTACCATGCTTGGTGGGGTTGCAGGGCCTTCTTGGTGTCTGCTCCCAGATTTTGGAACTCTTCCCCCTAGAGAAGCCAGACAGTTCTTTTAATTTTTGCAAGCTGCTTTGAGTCCCGGCCTGGGAAATAGGTGAGATATAAATAGAATAATGATGATGAAGTTGGGGGACCCCTAGCCCTCTCCCAGAGCTACAGTTCCCCATGTGGCTGAACAGTCAATTCTTCTTCACAAGAAACTCTGAGAATTGTAGTGTGGGAAATAGGGGCCTACTAAGAACTTCCCTGTGAACTGACTTGAACTTCTGCTCTCCGCAGCAAAACGTCAAGGAGTTTCTTGTGCCTCTCCGGCCAGTGGCGATCAGGATTGCAAGGAACGCCCATGGGAATAAGACGGGTAACATTCATTTCATTTATTAAACTTACTACCGTATTTTTCGCTCTGTAAGACACACTTTTTCCCTCCTAAAAAGTAAGGGGAAATGTGTGTGCGTCTTATGGAGCGAATGCAGGCTGCGCAGCTATCCCAGAAGCCAGAACAGCAAGAGGGAGCGAAGCCTCCTCAAAACAGGGGGAGCCTTCTTCCCCCTGCCCTGAGGAGGCTTTGCACGGCTATCCCAGAAGCCAGAACAGCGAGAGGGATCGCTGCGCAGCACTCCCTCTCGCTGTTCTAGCTTCTGGCTTAGCCCCTCAGTCTCTTCCCCCACCTCCCGGAAAAGCCCCCAAGAGCCGCGCTCCCTTTAAAGAGCCGCGTGGAGCGTGTGTGTGGCTCTTGGGGGCTTTTCCCTGAGGAAAGCGCCACACACATGCTCCACGCGGCTTGTGAAAGGGAGCGCTGAGCAGAGCCTGGGATGCATACAGGCTCTGCTCAGCGCTCCCTTTAAAGAATATTTTTTTTATTGCATTCCCCCTCTAAAAAATAGATGTGTCTTATGGAGCAAAAAATATGGTAGTTGCTTGTCACCTGAAGGTCTCCAAGCACCGTAACGAGTGGCCTATGATGTGGGGAATTTTTGCTTATCGCTCAGTGGCAGAGCGTCTGCCTTGCATGCAGAAGGTCCCGGGTTCAGTCTCTGGCATCTTCAGTTAGGACTGGGGAAGGACTCCTGTCTGCAACCCTGGAGAGCTGCTGCCAGTCAGTGTAGACAATGCTGAGCTAAATGGACCAATGGTCTGATTCAGTATAAGGCAGCTTGCTGTCCTGCCTCAACGTAAAATCTGCTCTTTGTAAGAAACGTCATAACATTCTTCCCTGTGTGTTTCCATCCCTCTCCCAGGTTATGTGTTTGTTGATTTTAACAGTGAGGAAGAGGTGCAGAAAGCATTGAAACGAAATCACGAATACATGGGTATGTATCCACGCGGAGGATTAATAGAGTCAATTTAGTTTCTGAATTTCTGGATTTGCTTTTCTTTCTTAATACTCCGACACATGTCTAAAATTATAGTGTGTGAATGTCACAAACACATTACAAACTTGGGTACCATTTGGGTACAATATAATCAGAGCTTTGCAGATGACTTTGAACTTGGACCTAGGTTTGCCTCTTTCCTCTTCTCTCTCATTCTGTTTTCCTTTGGTGCTGTGTGTTTTTATATTTATTTCTCCCCTCCGTCTGTGCTTTGTTTTCACAGGTGGGCGGTACATTGAGGTGTTCCCCGAAGAGAGCGCTGGGAAGGCGAAACTCCCTTCAAAACACCTGGCCCAGGTCTGGCAAAGGACAAAGAAGGATGATGAAGAAGAGGAAGATCTCTCCGAATCTGGGAGGCTCTTTGTGAGGAACCTTCCCTACTCCAGCACTGAAGAAGACTTGGAAGCAATATTTTCCAAATATGGTAGGCCTTCGGCAGTTGAACAATAAATTGCTCTTCACAGGGGACTCTGGGGTTTTAGCTCTGTGAGGGAAATACAGTCATACCTCTTGTTATGTTCGGTTCAGGTTATGCCTTTTCAGGTTGCGTACCGTGGGGACCCGGAAGTACCGGAAAAGGTTACTTCCGGGTTTCGCCATTTGCGCATGCGACGTTATGTGCAGAAGCAGTGAATCGCGACCCACACACGTGCAGACGCGGGTTGCGTTCTGCTCATGTTGTGAACAGGGCTCCGGAACGGATCCTGTTCGCAACCAGAGGTACCACTGTAGCAGGAGTCTCCTAGCAACCCTCAGCACCCTTCGCAAACTACAGCCCCCAGAATTCTTTGGGAGAAACCACAGTTTTTTTTAAAGTGATACCACAGCACCTTAACTCTATGGTGCGATTGTTGCCTCAGCGCCGCATTGTGTCTTCTTTGGCCGCTGCGTTTTGCAGCCACAAGGGTTTCTTTGTGGAAATGTGTGTTTGTTTCTCGTTTTCTCCAGGGCCCCTCTCTGAGATCCATTTCCCCATTGACAGTCTCACCAAGAAACCCAAAGGTTTTGCTTTCATCACCTACATGATCCCGGAACATGCCGTGAAAGCTTTTGCAGAAGTGGATGGGCAGGTTTTCCAGGTACGACTGATTTGGGACGGGCTGTCACTTTGTGAGGAAATCCACTGGGTTTGCAGGCAGCAGGGTCCCCAAGTTCCATCCCAGGTTTCTCGATTTTTCTTTTTTAAGGATCAGGTTGCAAGGAATGGGAAAGACCCAGCCTGGAACCATCTCAGGCTCTGTGGTTGGAAGGGAAGCTCCTTTTGGTTTTGGTTCTGCCTCTGGGTGCTGACCCATGACGGGACCTTCTTGGTGGTGGCTCCCCCTTTTTGAAATGCCTTCCCTGGTGAAGTGCTTCATTCAGTAGTCGTCATTTAAGAACATTCCTGTTCACCTAAGACATTTTATGGCTTGGAAGACACTGCTGAAGTGGGGCCAGAGTTTGAGAAGGGTTTTTTCTTTTTCTTTCTTTACGTTGTCTATTTTCATCTGGCATGGAGTTCCAGAGTTGCTGTTTTTTCTCCTAGGGCCGGATGCTGCACGTTCTGCCCTCCACCATTAAGAAGGAAGAAGGCGAGGACTCAGATGCTGCTGGGGCGTCTTCTTACAAGAAGCAAAAGGCGTCCAAGGACAAAGCCAATAGTTCCAGGTTTGTTTGTGTGTTCGCTAAGCCCCAGCGCTGCCTACTTATTGTTAATCTTACTAACTGTGTAGTTATTTCATTTATGAATCACTTCCCACAAGGCACCCTGAAGCAATTTACAAATGAATCTCTATGAAACATACATATGGGTGCAGGTGGCGCTGTGGTTTAAACTTCTGAGCCTCTTGAGCTTGCCGATCAGAAGGTCGGCGGTTCGAATCCCCGCAACAGAGTGAGCTCCCAATGCTCTGTCACAGCTCCTGCCAACCTAGCAATTCGAAAGCACACCGGTTCAAGTAGACAAATAGGTACCGCTGTGGCAGGAAGGTAAATGGCGTTTCCATGCGCTCTGGTTTCCGTCACGGTGTCCCATTGCACCAGAAGCGGTTTAGTCCTGCTGGCCACATGACCAGGAAAGCTGTCTGTGGACAAACACCAGCTCCTTTGGCCTGAAAGCGAGATAAGTGTCACAACCCCATAGTTCCCTTTGACTGTTCTTAACTGTCCAGGGGTCCTTTACCTTTACCTAAACAATGAGAAGAATTGCATACATAAAAACAATTTTTAAAAAGCAATTAGAAACATACAGCATAAGGACATAACACAAGCCTAAAATTTCATGCATATCAGTTCATATCTTGACCCTGCTCCACTGAATTGAAATTTCAGCCTTTAAGACATAGGAAAATGGCCAAGTAAACAGCTATTTTCGTGGAGGAGGGTCAAGATATTAACTGATATGCATGAAACTTCAGATATAGCTATATAATCCCTAGTGTAGTAAGATAAAACCTTTAGAGCAGGCATTTTTTTAAAAAAGTTTTTTATGAACCGCCCTAATAGCTGTTGTGGCTAGTAGCCATCGATAGCCTTGTCTGGCATGGATTTGTCCAATCCTCTTTGAAAGCCATCCAAGCTGGTGGCCATTGCTACCTCCTGTGGCAGGGAGTTCCATAGTTTAACGACGCAATGCGTGAAGATGGCCTGAATCTTCCATCATTCAGCTTCACTGGGTGTTCACGAGTCCTAGCCTTGCGAAATGCCGTGCATCATTTCATAAGAGGTTTTAAACAGTGCATACGTAAAATCAGTTCAGTTCCAAAACTGCCACTGAATGGGATAAATATTTATTTTATTTTATTTTCTCTCCCCCCCCCCCCCGAATATAGCTCTCATAACTGGAACACCCTCTTCATGGGAGTGAACGCGGTCGCCGATGCTGTTGCGCAGAAGTACAACGCCACGAAGAGCCAAGTGTTTGATGACGTGAGCCTTCTTTAAATATTTTTAATTGTTTTTTATTTATACTTTTAAAATTTATACATTTCATCAATTTTACAATCCATTTAACATTTCAAAATTTGACTTCCTTCCCCCTCTTTCTGCAGTTCCTTAAATTTATCTTTTCGTATCTTCTGCATATCCAAATTTGTTTAACTTGCTCATTTAATTATCTACTGTAAATATATACTCTTATAAAACTGCAGGCTGTTACAATAACCCTGCTAATGTTTTTATCTGTTTACAATTCAACTATAAATATCCAACAAATCCCATTCCCATTCTTTTATAAACGGTTTGTTATCTTGATTTCTTATTCTTCCAGTAAGTTTTGCCATTTCTGCATATTCCATAAGTTTTTGTATCCATTCTTCCTTTACTGGGACTTCTGTTTCTTTCCACTTTCGGGCAAGTAACATTCTTGCTGCTGTAGTACCATACATAAATAAATTTCTATACAGTTCTGTCCCCTGATTCCCTAAAGAAAACTTTGGTTTTCTTTTTTAAAAAAATAAATGTTATTTTGAACATCCTTTTCAGTTCATTATATATCATTTTTTAAAACCTCTATCCCGTCTTTCAGCTACGTTAATGGCAATATCCACATCTATTTATGTATCTAAAATTCTCTCTTGCCAGGAGAACAAGGGGAACATGTTGCAAAAAAAAAAGTCACAGAATTGTAGACTTGGAAAGGACCCCAAGGGTCATCTAGTGCAATGCACTTTGGAACTCCCTGCCTATTGACATCAGGCTGGTGCCATCACTGTGTACTCATTTTGGCACCTGCTAAAAGCATTTTTGTTTAGTCCAAGCCTACCCAGACACCTAGAATTCTGGTGCATATTTAGTTTCTTTCTGGTTTTAATTCTTTCGGATGTTGCAGTTGTTTTTGTCTGTTTGTAGATTGCTTTGAGGTTGTTGTTGTTTTTAAAAAAAGATCGGGTGGTGTATATAAATTTTATGAAATAAATAAATGATATTATTGTCTCTTGGCAGGAAGGCAAGGGGAGTGTGGCCGTGAGAGTGGCTCTGGGGGAAACGGAGCTTGTTCAGAAGGTCCGACAGTTCCTGCTGGACAATGGCGTCAGCCTGGATTCCTTCAGCCAGGTAAACACCATGTACCCCTGGGAGAGGAACATGCAGGTGTTCCTTCTACTGAATTCAGATCATTGGTCCATCTAGCTCAATATTGTGTACACTGACTGGCAGCAGCGGTCCAGGGTTTCAAGCAGGGAGTTCCCCCCAGTCAGAATTGCCCCTCTACTGGGATTTACCTCCCTGTAAATGTGCATTGGCTTTGAAATCTTAAATCACTGGCTCATTATTGACCACACTGGCTGGCAGCAGCTCTCCAGGGTTTCAGGAGAACAGCCTTTCCCAGCCCTGGCAGGAGATGGTGGGGATTGAACCTGAGACCTTCTGCATGCAAAGCCAAAT
The DNA here is from genome assembly GCF_027172205.1 of Podarcis raffonei. Lineage (NCBI taxonomy): Eukaryota > Metazoa > Chordata > Lepidosauria > Squamata > Lacertidae > Podarcis > Podarcis raffonei. The sequence continues at coordinate 21,105,460 of NC_070617.1, forward strand.
TCTCAACCACTGAGCTATGGCTTCTCCCCTTCAAGACACAGGAGCATAAGAAACTGTTTTATACTGTCATGCCATCGGCCCATCTAGCTCAGTATTGTCAGCACTGAATTTCAGCAGCTCTCCCTGGTTTCCGGCAGGGACATACAGCCCTACCTGCAGATGTTGGGGGTTGAACCTGGGACGTTGCATATGCAAAGCAGGCATCCTAACCACTGAGCCTACAGCCCTTCCCTTTAGACAGAGGAAGGTGCCTTATACAGAGGAAGACCACCAGTCAATTTAGGCTAGCGATTGTCCACACGGACTGGCAGCTGCTCTCCAGGGAGTCACACAAGGGACTCTTCCAGCCCTAACTGGAGATGCTGGGGATCAAACCGGGGACCTAAATGCAAGGCAGATGCTCTCCCACCAAGCCCATGGCCTTCACCCAGTATGTTCCTGTAGAGAGGCACACACCCTGCTTGTCTCACTTGGGAGGAGAGGCATTTTCTTACCCTAGAACGTGCTGGATAACTTGGGAGGCCAGGTGGAATGCATTTTGGAGCCCGGTCGGAAATGAATCCTGCGCCTGCTTTCCATTTTAAGAAGAGGCTGCTGGATCAGGCCAATGGCTCATCTAGTCCAGCATCCTGTTCCCACAATGGCCACAGCACGTGGGAAACCAGCAAACAGGATTTGAGCGTTCCCTCTTGTTCTTTCCAACAACTGGGATTCAGAAGCCTTGCTGCCTCCAGCTATGAAGGGCAGAGCATAGCCATCCTGGCTAGTAGCCTTTGATAAAGGGGGGACCCCTGACCATTAGGTCCAGTCGTGACTGATTCTGGAGTTGCAGCGCTCATCTCGCTTTACTGGCTGAGGGAGCCGGCGTACAGCTTCCGGGTCATGTGGCCAGCTTGATAAAGCCGCTTCTGGCGAACCAGAGCAGCACACGGAAACGCCGTTTACCTTTCCGCTGGAGCAGTACTTATTTATCTACTTGCACTTTGACGTGCTTTCGAACTGCTAGGTTGGCAGGAGCAGGGACCGAGCAACGGGAGCTCACCCCGTTGCGGGGATTCAAACCGGCAACCTTCTGATCGGCAAGTCCTAGGCTCTGTGGTTTAACCCACAGCACCACCGCGTCCCCAGTAGCCTTTGATAGACCTCTATTAATTTGTCTAATCCTCTTTTCAAACCATTCTAGTTGGTGGCGATCATTGCCTCCTGCCGGAGCGAGTTCCATAGTTTAACTATGCACTGCATAGAGATGGCCTTTCTTTTTACCTGTCCCGAATCTGCCAACATTTTTTAAAAAAAGTTTTAATTTATACCTTTCAAGTTTATACATTTCATTAATTTTACAATCGATTTAACATTTCAAAAATTGACTTCCTTCCGCTTCTTTCTGCGGTCCCTTAAATTTATTTTTTAACGTCTTCTGCGTATCCAAATTCATTTAACCTGCTCATTTAAGTGTCTCCTGTAAATATATACTCTTATAAAACTGCAGGTTATTACAATAACCCTTCTAATGTTTTTATCTGTTTACAATTCGTCTGTAAGTATCCAATAAACCATTCCCATTCTGTTTATAAACAGTTTGTTATCTTGATTTCTTATTCTTCCGGTAAGTTTTGCCATTTCTGCATATTCCATAAGTTTTTGTATCCATTCTTTCTTTTCTGGGACTTCTGCTTCTTTCCACTTTGGGTCAAGTAACTTTCTTGCTTCTGTAGCAGCATAAATAAATTTCTATACAGTTTGGTAGTTCTGTCCCTATAATTCCCAAAAGAAAAGCTTCTGTTTTTTATATAAAAGTTATTTTGAACATCCTTTTCAATTCATTGTATATCATTTCCCAGTAAGCTTTAACCTTACTACATGAATCTTCCAACATTTAGTTTCATTGGATGTCCACAAGTTCTGGCTCGATGAGAGAGGGAGGAAAACTTTTCTCTATCAGTTTTTGTAAACTTCTGTTGTGTTGCCTCTTAACTTGCCTCTTCTGCAGCCTAAGAAGTCCCAAACGTTGCAAAAGCTTCCTTCGTAGGGCAGTCACGATCTTCCCTCTTCTTCCCCCAGGCTGCCGGCGAGCGGAGCAAGACCGTGATTCTGGTGAAGAACCTGCCTGCTGGAACACAGGCGGCCGAAATAGAGAAGGCCTTTGGGGCCCACGGCAGCCTTGGCCGGGTGCTGCTCCCCGAAGGAGGGGTGACGGCCATTGTAGAGTTCCTAGAGCCCACCGAAGCTAAGCGGGCATTCACGAAATTGGCTTACTCGAAGGTGAGGATGTGCGGTGTAGTGGTTAGAGCGCTGGGCTGGGCCCTGGGAGACCACAGTTCAGATCCCCTGCTCAGCCATGAAGGCCACGGTGGGTGACCCTTGGACCACAGTCACCGCCTCTCAGCCTAGCCTACCTCACAGGGCTGTTGTTTGCAGATGAAATGAGGAGGGCCGGGGGTGTGTGTTTTGAGAACCATGCACACCACCTTTTGCTCCTTAAGTAAATAAATGAATAATTGTGCATAGCTTGGGCTTAGCCAAGGTGGCTGCCCACTGCCCAAGTAGCCTCATGGAACACTATGCACCCGCAGGGCTATTTCTGTGAAGCTCTGACTTTTAACTCCTTCCCCGACTACATTTAATTTAATTTAATTTTGTTTGCTTACTTATTTATATCTGTTACATCCATTAACTGGATAAACCCCTGTGTTGCAAAGAGAATGTCAGCAATGTCTAGGCAACACAATGACCATGTACATATGCAATAGAGAATCTTTATAGAATTCCTTCAAACCATAACAAGTACAAAATGAAATCTTTAGTCTCAAAGTCTCTGAAAATCTTTAAATGAAGCGAGGTACCAGACTTTGAAAGACAAGCTGTGAAGCTTTGTATATTCAGCAAATATGATGTCCAACACTGAACAGTGATTCCGGATATTGACTACTGTTTCGTAGAATTCTTCGTCAGCGTGGTGGGAGGATATGGAATTGCTTCATAAACCCATCTTATATCGAATGAATGTATGTAAATGAAAATATCAAATGCTGTGGAACAGTGCTCAAGTAATAATGAGAGTCTTTGAGACTAAATATTTCATTTTGTACTTGTTATGGTTTGAAGGCATTCTATAAAGATTGTCTATTGCGTATGTACATGGCCATCGTGTTGCCTAGACATTGCTGATGATATCCATTAACTGAGCAGGAAAGCCCATTGAGATTGGCTTCTGAGAGCACCTACGTAGACATTTGTCCTGGAAAACAGCCACCATTGTCTGAGAATTCTTAGATAGGAGATGGAGTGGGTTAGATTACGAGAAAAATTAACAGTAAAAAAATAATAACCTTTGGGATGAATCTGACTGCCAGTGTGGTGCAGTGGTTAAGAGTGTTGGACTAGGATCTGGGAGACCAAGGTTCAGACCCCCCAATCAGCCATTAAGCTCACTGGGTGACCTTGGGTAGCAGCCATCATCTCACAGCCTAACCTACCTCACAGGGTTGTTGTGAGAGAAATATGGGGAAGAGTGTGCCATGTTGAGCTTTTTGGAGGAAAGGTGGGGTGTACGAAAATAGAAACTGAAATAAAAATTTACAAGCCCGGATGCTAGGAAGTTTAAAGCAGTGGCTTCTCCTTTCTGCTGTTTGCACTAATGGGAATTTTTTATCACGGCTAAAAATTGGCCGCTGTTTCTTTAATGCTAAAAGAACTAAGTCAGCATGAGTCAGTGGCCTATAATGACTCATGCAACTTTTCACCAAATTGTACCTGTATATATAGAGTGGTCAATGTTAGTGTTGGGTGTGGGTTGGTTGGATGATAGAAAGCTGGTTGTATTTGGTGTGTGTGTAAAAGCTGTTGGTCGTGGTTGGAGAAGAAGACTTTTTAAGAATAAAAGCAGCAATACTCTGCAAGAATACTCTTTCTCAAAGACTCTTTTGTGCCAACTAAGGTCTGAGGACTAGGCAAAGGAGTAAAAAGGAGGTCAGAACCTTTTCTATTTTTACAAACACTGATATTTTTCTCCCCACTGATCAGTTCAAGAATATCCCCCTGTACCTAGAATGGGCACCTATGGGCGTCTTCTCTGGCCCTGCAAAGAGAGAACCTGAGATTCCAGGAGGCAAGAAGGAAGGTGATGGACTGTCTGGAACTGGTATGCACTGTCTGTTTTTAATGTATGTGTGGGTTGTTGTTGTTGTTGGTTTTTTTTAATGGTTTGCATCCAGACCCCCACTTCCCACTTGCTCTATGGCCAGTCACCTTTTCCCACCTGAAGAAATTGCGGGCTGGAATCCTGCAGCACTCTCCTCCTAGAGAGGGAGAGGGAATTCTAAAAGATGCTTTGCCCAAGCTCCTCAGGGTCCAATCCTGCAGCTTTAAATGAATGTACGTGTAATGCAATCATCATCTGAGGCCCTTCTTCGTGTGGAAGACTGAAAAGGGGCAACACAAGAACGGGCTCCCCAGGGAGACGCGTGTGACGCCTTCATTACATATCATTAGGCGCCAGGCCTAATTACCGTATTTTCCCGTCTATAATACGCCCCCATGTATAAGACGCTCCCTATTTTGGGGGACTCAGATTTAAGAAAATCCACCCTCAGCACTATTCGTGTATAAGGTGCCCAATAATTTTCGACATTAATTTTTAGGAAAAAACCTCTAGTCTTATACACGGAAAAATACGGTATATTCCTCTCCTCACAGGCTTACTTATAGCCTTTTAAATTTGTGGGTTGGGGGGTATCATTTTTGTTTGTTACTATGTTACGTATTTTTGTGTTTTTATGCAGAAACCGCCCTGTAATCCTCAGATGAAGGGCAGTGAAGAAATTTAATCAATGAAATTTAAAAATGCTGCCGATAGGGCCTAACTTAGGCCCATTATTTTCGGTGCGGCTTTGCTGAAAAGAATTTGGTCGGGTACAACCCAGGCTCGTTGATCACCTCCTGGGTGACTCTGCCAGAGAGGGCAAAAGGAGGAGCAAATCTGTGGTTGGCAGGCCCTGTTTGTGTGTTAAAAGTACTTCTTCATGCAGCACATAATTAACTCCCTGCCACAGGATGTACCAGCTCGGATGGCTTGAGAAAGAGGATTAGACAAATTTGTGGAGGAGAGGGCTGCTAGCCATGATGGCGAAGCTCTGCCTCCACAAGGCAGCGATGATTCTGAATACCAGTTGCTAGAAGCCACAGGAGTCTTCTCTTGTTCTTGAATCCTGCTTGCAGGTTTTCCCACAGGTCCAGGAACAGGATGCTGGACCAGTTGGGCTACTGGCTTGATCCAGCAGGGATCTCTTCTTATGTTTTTAATTCCCAGCTCTGCTGCAGATGCCCTGATTTAGGCAACACGACCCTCCTCTGTTTTCATTTATCAACTTGCGTTTTGCTCCCCACCCACTAATTTTAAAAACATTTTAAAAAAACCCACCATCTCCTGCTTGTATGTACTCGTTCCCAAAGGAGAAGGGAGGCACGGAGGCAAAGCCACACGTCCTTTCTGCACGCCAGCCCCGGCAAGCAAATTCCCCTTTTCCCACAGCCAAGACCCTCACCTCTAGATAAAGGGCTTTTAGCGCCGCGGCCCTCAGAAATCTGCTCGCGGCCGATAAGGGTCTCCGCTGCCAGCCTCTGGCACCCAGGGGAAAGTGGCAGTAAATTCCTCCGTCTGATTACAAAAGAGCTCCGTGAGGCTGACTTCGTTTTATTATTATTGTGGAAACGGTAGATCGGGGGGGAAAGGGGGGGTGTCTTCATTCCCCATGGCTCTAATCTGGTTTCTTTTCCAGAGAATCAACAAAGTGAATGTCTATGTTTGCTAATTCGCTGCCTCTCTAGTGTCGTTCCCCCCCCCCCCCATTTAGAAAAGGCCTGTAATAGGAATTTTTGCCTGGCTTTAAATAAAGGGGAGGGGGACTCTTTTTTCCAGACTGAGGGCCGCATTTCCTTCGGGGAGACCTCCTGGGGGCCACATTCCAGCAGTGGGCGGGGCCAGAGTCAAAAGTGGGTGGAGCAACAAATGAAACCTCACCCCCCCTCGTTTGTGCAGTAGGCCTGTTTCTACATAGCTGCATACCCTTCATCCTTCAAGCATTATCGAAGTTCAGGGACAAATTTCCTGTTGGGATTTGAATAGATTCTAGGAGAGGATATATTTATTAGATATTATCCTTCCTTCCTCACATTTGCGAGTTCAGCAGAGTGGCATCCCTTTTGCAGCTTAAAAGGAAGCTTAGATAGGCTAGTTTTAGCCTTTTAGTTTTAAATAATCCAGGATGCCTTAAGGCAGACTGGATTCTCCTGGTATTTCCCCCCCCCCTTTTCTTCCCCACAAAACAATATTGACATAAACAGTCTTGTAAAAGGTGAAAATAACATTTACTGACTCAGAATATTTGTTGAAGAATAAGAACTGCTTTGATCAGGCAGCCTAAAACCGCAATTCGTTTGCAAAAAAAGGCTTTAGTCTTGTTTGAGATGGAGCCTGAGCTCCAGTGCAGATGTTTTCACGTTTCTGGCTTGGTGGAAAGAGACGAGAAAGAGATTGTGCCCAGGCAGGTAGGAAACTACGTATAGCTATGCCCTCCCACTGTCAGGGCATGGTGCGAGTGTCTTTCACAAAGTCTCTCTCTAGCAAATTTTTAGGAAAACTCTGTGAGCTTCAGTTCCTACTATGTGCCTATCTAGCAAGACATAAATCGTTGGTTTGACTGCATTTTGAAATATCTCGCATGGGGGGGGGGGTAGCTGGGTCTGAGGTTCCCCGGTTTGGGGCTAAACCCAGAGAGAAGCGCTCTACAAATGTTCAGCCTGGATGCGTCAGGTCAGAAGTGTGTAGAGCGGGCTTCTTCAGCCTCACGCCCCCAGACGTTGTCTCCGGCCAGCATAATCCAGTGGTCAAAGATGCTGGGAATTGTAATTCAGAAATATCTGGAGGACTGAAGGCCAAATATGGCTGGTGTAGAGGAAGAAGGGTTTTGTCGTGTTCCCCTTGCCCCCAGTGTGCTTCTCCACCTCGCTCCAAAACTTATGTGGGGCTTCCCTGGATCTGGAAGCTGCAGTTAATGCACAATTGCTGACAGGAGTGCGACACTGTCAGCATATTACAGACCTGCCCTGGTTGCCAGTTTGCTACTGGGCCAAGTTCAAGGTGTTACTATTAGTACAGTGGTACCTCGGGTTAAGTACTTAATTCGTTCTGGAGGTCCGTACTTAACCTGAAACTGTTCTTAACCTGAAGCACCACTTTAGCTAATGGAGCCTCCTGCTGCTGCTGCGCCGCCGGAGCAAGATTTTTGTTCTTATTCTGAAGCAAAGTTCTTAACCCAAGGTAATATTTCTGGGTTAGTGGAGTATGTTACCTGAAGCGTATGTAACCTGAAGTGTATGTAACCTGAGGTACCACTGTATATAAAGCCCTTAACAACTTGGGGGCAGTTTACCTTTGGGATCTCTTCTGTCTGAAGAGCTGGCATTGTACCAGGTGCAACATGACACCCATTCCACAATTGTAAGAAATCAGTATTTCACCTACACTTTGGAACTCCCTGCCTCTTGAAAACAGGCCAGCGCCTCCCTTGTGCTCTTTTTTTGCACCTGTTTAAAATGTTTTTGTTTAGATGAACCTATCCAGACAGGTAGTTACATGTGTTTTTTAATCTACATCTTTGATTTTAATTTTTTTCCAGGTTTTAGATAGTTTTAAAAACATCAACTGATAATTTCAATTTTTTCCCTCCCTCTTGCAAACTGCTTTGGGCGTTTTCACAAATCAAGTGGCGTGTAAATTTTATGAAACAAATAATATAAAATAAATGCTTCCTCCGACAGTGGAGGCAGAACACTGCCACCCCTGTCTAGTAGCACCCTGTCTAATCTTACCCTCCGCAAATGTGTCTGATCCTCTTTCAAAGCCATCCAAGCTGGTGGCCGACACAACATCACATGGGAACAAATTCCCCAGTTGTGGTATGTGAAGGAAGTACTTTCTTTTGCCTGTCTGGAATCCTCTTTAATATTCAGGAATGTCAATGCTCAGTTGTGCCACCTGCCTGTTTTGAGTCCCTGAAAAAGTGGGAAAACTGCAATGCTGACTTACCACCAGGTTGCAAGCTTGTTATAATGTCCCCTCTTTTTAGGAGGGGTGGGAATCCAAGCTAAATCTGAGTGACTGGCTGCTAGGTGGCAATGGCTGTGATCCTGCCTGATATTTTGCAGGTGATTGTGGAAGCCACGGAGCTCAGACGCAGCCAGTGGAAGCCGAAATAGAGGAGGATGACGAAGAAGAGGAGGAGGAGGAAAGCATTCCTGGGTGCACGCTCTTCATAAAGAACCTCAACTTTGTCACCAAAGAGGAGACTCTACAAGAGGTGCGTGTCTAATGGCTGAGTGCATTGTGTTTATTCCCCGGGCCTCTGACCGAAGGCAAGAACGTCAACTTTTATTTTGCATTCACATGACAGTCTGTTCTGCTTGTCTGCAGTTTTCCTAACTGTTAGTTGTCTGCGTTATATCTGAGCTTTTTTTTACGTGAAGTAAAAGCCGCTTCCAGAAATATACTGGAATGTGGCGCAAGTTTAGCATTTGTTTCTGGGTGGTTTGCAAATTGTTGTTATTTTTTCCCTCCTCTGGGGTTAAACTAAGGAGCGCACAACTTTTTCTTTCCAGGTTTTTTCCAAGGTGGGAGCCGTGAAGAGTTGCACCATCTCAAGGAAGAAAGATAAAGCTGGTACGTCCTCTTGTCCGATTAATTATCTCTTGGTGTTCTGTCACCTTCTAGGGCAGCCTGTGCCAAACCGGTCACCCTCTGTGTGCTTTGGACTACAACTCCCATCATCCCCCTAGCAGAGATGAGCTAGGTGGGACTGGCGGGAGTTGTAGTCCAAAATGGCTATGCTGGCTGGGACCTAGTGGGAGCTGAGGTACAAAATGGCTGTGCTGGGAGGGGCTGGTGACAGCTGTAGACCAGGTTGGCAAAAACTGCTCTAGGGTGCGTTCCCCCCCACTTTTTGGTGAAAATAACAGATGCTGGAACTTATATCTTGGTCAAAGGGTTGCTATAGCAGGATGGATGCCATGAGCAGCAGAAAAAGAGTCAACATTATTTGGTACCAGGAAGTACCGACTTATGTATTCCCCCTCTAAAATTATAAATAAAATATCATTGTGTTATAAGAATCCTATTACAGCATTTTGCATCAATATAAAAACATAACACAATAATACAGCCATATCTTGGAAGTCGAACAGAATCTGTTCCGGAAGTCCGTTTGACTTCCAAAATGTTCGGAAACCAAGGCACGGCTTTCAGTTGGTTGCAGGAAGCTCCTGCAGCCAATTGGAACCTGCGTCGGATGTTTGGGTTCCAAAGAACGTTCACAAACTGGAACACTCACTTCTGGGTCTGTGGCGTTTGGGAGCCAAAATGTTTGACTCACAAGGACTTCGACTTCCGAAGTATGACTATATAAAAATATAAACGATGATGCTTATTATTAGCATTTCAGTGTGTACATGGCTCTTCATCCTGAAGGAGCCCAGGGCAGCAAACAAACCAAGAATGAAACATTCCTTGAGGTAAAATTAAAAATCTAGAAATGGTTAAAGCGTTATAAAGACACTGGTCCACAGGGTTGCCAGGAACAAGATATTTTAGCTGTCAAATTCCTCGGTAAACATGGATGTTTTTGAGAGTCTTCCTGAAAGTCAACAGTGAGGGAGATAGATGCACCTCGCCAGGGAGGGCATCTCACAAAGGGGGAGACCCTGTCATGACTCAATGCCAACCCCACCCGACCCCAGTGGCAGAACCACCAGCAAAGTTTCAGCTCATTGGGCCAGTGCAGAGGAGGCTGGTCTGTTGAAGCGAGTGGGGCACTGCCCCACCTGCCTGCCTTTTTTCGTAAAAACCAGCCCATGGGATGGACCCTGCTGTCATCTTCCTACTCTCTGTTTTGCCGTTGTGGAACTGAGCAAGCAGAAGGATGGGAACAAACCAAGAATTAATTGGCTTAGCCTGCCATAGCCTCTGGCGCCACCTACTGTTGGCCTCCCTGCTTTCTGCCCTATCAGCAAACACCAGTCATCATGTCACTGTGGTCTCTCGCCTAGACAGCTTCCGATATTTCTGTCCCTCTAAAACTGGTAGGTAATGTTTTCTCTCCCCTCCAGTGCCCCCAACACCTTTTGCACTTCTTTTCCAGGAGCGCTCCTTTCCATGGGGTTTGGATTTGTGGAATACAAGAAACCAGAGCATGCTCAGAAAGCCCTCAAACAGCTACAGGTAATGGCCGAACACCTCTTCTCTTCCACATGCAGAGAGTGGGGACTGTAGCTTGTTAAGAGTGCATGCTTGATGTGCTGAAGGTCCTGAGTTCAATTCTTGGCCCCTCTAGTTTACAAGGGACCAGGCAGCAAGAAAGGACTGTTCTCTGCCTGCGAGAGCTGCTGCCAGTCAGAGTAGGCAGTACTGGAATAGATGGACAAATGGTCTGACCTGGCGTAAGTCCGCTTCCTAAGTTGGGGAAGGGCCATAGTGCAGTGGTTGATCATCTGCCTTGCGTGCAGAAAGTCCCAGGTTCAATCCCTGGCCTCTCCAGATAGGGCCCTCGCCTTGAAACCCTGAAGGGCCACTGCCAGTCAGTGTAGACAAAACTGAACCAGATGGACCAGTGGTCTGATTCTAGATATAAGGCGGCTTTGGGTGTCTTATACTTGGAGGTCTCTTGCATTCCCCCTTAGCAGTCTTTGCTTTCTTACAGGGTTGCTCCGTGGATGGTCATCAGCTGGAAGTGAAGATCTCCGAAAGAGCTGTCAAGTAAGTTCCTGACTTGGGAGTTGAACCTAGAATTGTACAGTTGGAAAGGGGACCCCAGGGGTCATCCAGACCAACCCCCTGAAGTGCAGGAATCGAAACCTGCTCCTAGCCTTGCCCAAACTAAAGCTCCTGCTTTAAAAACAAAAACAAACCAACCCAATTTTATTGAAGTAAATTGAACAAATCAATACAATAAACCTAATAGAGGTGCAAAAAAAAAACCCAGCAGTGCAGTGTATCCGGGAGAGACTTAATTTCACGTTGCACTATGGAGAGGGAGTCCTGTCTGTGTGTGCATTTGTTGTATATGAGATAAAACCCCACCAAACAGCATGGGTTTTTTCCAGGTCTTGCAGGCCTTTTATGTTGTTTTTTCAGCTAGTGCTGAACTCACCAGTATGGTGCATGCTCTAGTTATTTCCCGCTTGGACTACTGCAATACTCTGTTACGTGGGACTACCTTTGAAGGTGACTTGGAAACTACAACTAATCCAGAATGCAGCAGCTAGACTGGTGACTGGGAGTGGCCACCAAGACCATGTAATACCAGTCCTGAAAGACCTAAATTGGCTCCCAGGACATTTCTGAGCACAATTCAAAGTGTTGGTGCTGACCTTTAAAGCCCTAAATGGCCTCGGCCCAGTATAGCTGAAGGAGCATCCCCACTCCCATTGTTCAGCCTGGACACTGAGGTCCAGCTCCGAGGGCCTCCTGGCGGTTCCCTCCCTGCGAGAAGTGAGGTTACAGAGAACCAGGCAGAGGGCCTTCTCAGTAGTGGCACCCTCCATGTGGAATGTCCTCCCATCAGATGTCAAGGAAATAAACAAGCACCTGGCTTCTAAAAGACATCTGAAGGCAGCCCTGTTTAGGGAAGTTTTTAATGTTTAATGCTGTATTGTTTTTTTAACATTCGGTTGGGAGCCACCCAGAGTAGCTGGGGAAACCCAGTCAGATGGGTGGGGTATAAATTTTATCATCAACATCATCATCATCATCATTATTACTCCACATATTTTTATACAAACTTGAAAGCTGCAAGCCCAGTAAGCTTTTTGCGTTTGGGGGCAGTTGAGGTTCCGGCAGCCGCCACCATCCATATCAGGAGTTCCCAAGAGCCGAAACTTTTCAGTGGATTCTCCTTTTTGATGGACGTGTGGAGTTGGGCATCTTTTGCCAGCTGGCTTTGGCATCTATGCTGCTGCTTCAGCCCAGGGTGGTGATCTTGGTCTGGAGCAAAGCTGTACACCCTTGCACCCCGAGGAAACTTAGCAGTGCCGACATTGACAAAAACTCCTGTTAGTTGGGGAGGAGGCAGATCCTGGGGGTGATGGAGGGTTGAGCTCACCCCTGTCTCTTTTGATCCATCAGGTCAGCTGCGGTCTCGGCCCGGAAGAAGCAAACCAGCAAGAAGCAAAAGAGCTCCAAGATCTTAGTGCGTAATATCCCCTTCCAGGCAACCGTGAAAGAAATCAGAGAGCTTTTCAGGTAAGGAGGTATTTCTTGTAGCCACATTCAATGTCCCGTGTCTTAGAAGTGGAACAGTATGGATTTGTTGATTCTGTTCATGTTCAAGTCACCTAGCCCAGAGCGGGGCAAGTGCAGGTGTTGCTTAGTGACCAATCACTGCGGCATGATCCTCACATAGTGTGCTCTGATTGGCTCTGTAGTTCTGAGGGAGTTTTGTCTTTATACATTTCATTGAATGTATTCCTGCTATGAACAAGGCCTGGAGTATTTCCCCCTCAAGTTATATGCTGTTCTTGTTCAGTTGGCTCAGTACAGTGCTATCACGATCGTCTTTCCTTTCTCCGGACTCCTGCCTGTGTTATTTCACTGGCTTTTGCGGCTCCCTGGACTAGCAAAGGGCACAAGCTGTGGCTTTCGTTAGCCAAGTTGAACTGGCTGAAAGCAAAGAGGGGTTGCCTTTAACAGGGTGTTGGGGTGGGTGTGATCTACCACTGCCTGTTGTGGAATCAAGTGCCCTCGTTCAGGGTTCCTACCTGCCACGATCCCTTCAATGATACGCCGTTCCACCTCTGCACCCCCTGGTTTTCTGTCTCTCCCTTACAACAGTCTGGAAGAGACCCCATTGTTGGGTTGGAAAAGAGAGACCCCCCTCTCCCTGCCACCCATCTGATGTCCTTTGGAGCTGCTGCCGATGAGTGTCGACAATATTGAGAGAGATGGACCCATTGGCCTAATTTGGAGCATCTTCCTCCCCTCGATTATGCCCTTCTGGAACTGAGCAGAGAGGAGGATGGAGACAAAGCTAACATTAGATGGCTCTGCCATCGGCCATTGCTTCTGGGTCCACCTCCCTGCCTCCTGCCCCACTAGTCCTAGTGGGCACCAGCTGCCTCGGGCTGTGATTCCTGCATTCCAAGGGGGGTTTGACTGGATGACCTTTGGAGGGCCCCTCCCTACTCTTAACAAGCCTGTCCCCTTACCTGGCCAATCCCCTGGCAACGCCTCCCCGGGCAGGATTGGGCGATTGGCTGGGGTAGGCGGAGACCTCCAGGTATCCAGCCTGGGAAGGATGAAGCCAGCCCGAACTACCAGAAGCCGCACTGGGGCCACGCGCGACCACACAAAAGGCGCCCCCTATTTGATGTGGGGAGCGGTCATTGCATGAACAGACTGAGTCCCTCCAACCCCAGGTGACCCCTGAGCAGAATAATGACTCGAGACACCGTGCTATGGAATTAAAATTGGCCACAACTTTATTAAGTTTCAGATGTAGGGAGACCTTGGCTCAGGCATTGGGCGTTTATCCTTCCCAGTCCCCAGCTGGGAATCTGGGAGACTTTAGGGTTATCCAGAATGTGTGGGGATTGGGCTGGCTCTGGAGAATGTGTGTTCAAGCAGAGAGCCCGCCTCCCCTGTTTCGCTGCCATTGGAAGGGAGAGCAATGACAACCTCATTGCTCTCCCCAAGACCCCTTTAACGGGGAACCCTGGTATCACCGCGGTTCTATGCTTTTTACACCCCTGTGAATAGAAGGGTTGTGTGGGTACCAACTGCTCTTCCTTTGCCGGACCGCCAGGGGGCACTCTTAGCCTTTGCTGGAGAGGAGAGCTCAAGCTCTCCCTGGAAGGCTCTTTGCTAGGCAATGATAGCTGCCGGTGGAGGTTAAAGGCTCTGGTCAGGTGGAGGTGGGAGAAACCAAGGTTCTTGTGTGTGTGGAAGCCGGCGTCTGTTGCCTTAACCTGCATCCTTAGAAATGGTTGTTGGCCTGGGCCAGGGATGCACCCCCCTGCATAGATGATGGGAATGGCTGGAGAGACGTTTCCTCTCCTCTGTGGGCACTTGCTATTTTCCCCCTTCTGTTTGAGCTGGAGGAAGCGCTCATTTCCCCACCAGGATTTGCAAGCTTACAAATTAGCTGGGGGTGGGTGCGAGATGGCAGAGGGAGAGGGAGCACAAAGCACACATAGGATTTCGCTTCCCAGCTCGGAGCAAAAAGGGTGCCGCTCGCCTTTGTACCTTTCTCAGAAGCCACAAGCATGGCTTAGAGCATCTCGGTGGACCCAAAAAACGCATGTGCCATTTTCTCACCCTCCAGAGGATTTTAATTTTTTTTTTTTTAGTTTTGGGTTGTTGTTCCTGTGCTGACAGTGTGTAAAGGCTGAAGACATAGAATTTACCCAGTGGTTTGGTTTTGGTTTTGATTTTGTTTGTGGACCTCTGAGTACATGCCAGAATACAAAGACCAGCACCCCTTGCCCCCTGCCTCAGCAGATGTGAAACCCAGGAAAATTCAGGACTGGTGTCAAATCTATCTGTCGCTCTTGTATTTCCTAGTGGGTGACTATTTCTCTGTCTCATTTGCAATGACTGCTGCATTTTGAACTGAGGGCCGAAGGACTGGTGATGGCTGCTTTGCCCTTTGACTGCTCTGCCTGCTCTGAAAGATGGGGGAGAAGGCTCCCAGGCGCGATGAGCCGAGAGGGGCATTGGTGGAGTCCTTCACTTTTGCACGACAGTGGCGTTTGCCCATCCCTTTTTTTGCTCTGCATATCTGCTTGTGGACAGGAGTTAGCAGTAGTCTTGCAGTGTGTGTGTGTGTGTGTGTGTGTGTGTGTGTGTGTGTGTGTAGAAACATTGGGATTGGGAAACGAGGGGTTAAAGAGAGCTTGGCCAATGTCCCATTTTAGAAGAACCGGGGGTAGGAGCTGCTTCCTTGCTTGCTCCCTTGGCTAACCACCCATTAGTCTGACTAGGTTCCCACGTGCAAAAAAAAGGCTTCTCTGAGCATGTGCAGAGTGCCTTTCCCTCCCCCATTGAGTAAGGGACAGTCAAAGGCAAGAGAGCAAAGTTGGCAGGAGCAGAAGCTTCATTCAGTCCCCATCTCACATTTAGAACTGTGGAACTCAGCACGATTCTAGTGCAGGTATAGCATGGAGAAAAATGAATGAGGTAGGAAAATGTAGTCTTTTTGATCAGAGGTTATTTTAGGAGCCAGGGAGGAAGGCCACTAGGTAGGGGGAGTGGGTCATAGTTCAGTGTCAGAGCACTTTCTCTGCACGTAGACCCCAGTTCAGTTCTTGGCATCTTCAGGGGGAAAGGATCAGGTACCAGGTGACAGGAAAAGACCCTTCTCTGGCTGAAACTCTGGAGAGCCACTGCCAGTCAGAATTATCAATGCCTGGCTTGATTGACAAGTGCTTTGACCTGGTTTAAAGAACAAAGGAGGATCTCCAGGTGCTTTAAATGGTTTATTATGAGCCCAGAGCATTTTTACGTGGGGTGGAGGGAAATCATTTATCAGCATACAAACAACATAAAGGGAGGGGAAAGATAATTGGTTTGAAATACAATAGAGCAAAACTTGGAAAATTCAGAGCGTTGAAGGAGGAAGGTGGAAGAATGGCGCTCTTTCTCGCTTCATCTTTCAGCTCTATGTGCTTTTCAAGGCTCAGGTTAACTCTTCCAGATCAGGCTCTTGCTCAGATCCCTACAAAAGTGAATTGTGTGGGCGTTTTCTCTTTCTTTTCTGTCTCATGGGGTGGGGTCCGTGTGTGTGTGTGTGTGTGTGTGTGTGTGTGTACAGGAGCGGGCGAGAGAAATGACCAGAGTGGTTGGCACCCTCGTGGTACGACCTCAAAACTCCAGCTGTGCCCATTGACCTTAAACGCGGATGACTGCTAGAGCAAGGGCTCTAAATGGATGGAGCTGTTTGTGATTCTCAGGGACCCTCCTGCATGCCACACCCTCCCCCCTTGACACTTTGCACATTGAGCTTGTAGGTCTGCAGGACAATGCTACCCATGTTCAGCTGAATGTGCTTGGAAATCGCCCCTTTTGATCAGGAACCTGAAAACTTGGGAGAGGATGAAACCTTGGAGCGCCACTTCCCATCAGTATAGACACTGTTAACCTAGATGGATCAATGGTCTGGCTTGATATAAGGCAACTTCCTATATTCTCATGTGATTTTATGGTGAGAGCATGTGTGAATTTTGTATGGGACCTAGCCACAGCCACCCCGGGAATCTCACTCCTATTATCCTGGGTTTCTGTTGGTATGGGGTGGGGGGTGGGGGAACCAGGTTTTCTTTTGCTTGTGCGTGGCTCCAGGTAATATCAACTGGTAATTTATTCTGCTTTTATTTGCTTATTTGGAGTTTTAAGGATTTGCGAAATTTCTGACTCTTGTGAAAACCTCTGCCTTTTATTGTTATTAAGCTCTGCGTATGCAGTCTGTGATTGCTGGCTTTCATGCTTCATTTTGATTCTATGATCTATGTCTTTTGTTACCTAATTGTGTTCTTAACTTCTGCTGAAGTACACCCAGAGATCTTTTGTCATTGGACAGCATCTAAGTATCTTAAACAAATAATTGCTCAGCTGTGTTTGGCGGTTTAGGTAGCTGTAGCTTAGACCAATATTATTTTGCTTAAAACATCGAAATGTTTATTGTTATTTATTTATTAAAATGCTTGAAGATCGCTGTTCATCAGAAAAGAAATCAAAGCGATTACGACAGAGGTATATATCTATACCATGAAAAACCATGTAAACATTTAAAATCGGATATCGAGTAACTGTTACGTGCAGATGTTTTCTGAATTGCCCGTGCATATAAGCTTGGCGATAGAAAAGCTTTCAGCAGGAGTTTAAAGACTAAAGCAGAAACTCTGTTGGCAGAGTATTCCACAGGACTGCCAATAATCTCAGTGGTCAAGTTTACATGTAAGGGTTAAGCCGATCCCTAAGGTACTCTGGACCTAAGTTGCTCAGGCTTTGTAGTAACACGAGACCTTGAACCTGTCTTGGTGGTAGATGGGCAGCCCGTGCAAATATTTTGGCAATGGGGTCAGCTATGTGCCCCATCAGCTGTCTGGCCACCACGTTCTACATCAGCTGGAGCTTCCGAACCAGGCCCAAGGGCAGCCCATTGCAGTAGCAGACCCTTCAAGTGTCCCTATTTTCCAGTAAGATGTGGGGGATATAAATAGTAAAATCATCATTATGTAATGGGACGTCCCTATTTTCATCGGAGGAATGTTGGAGGGTATGCAGTAGTCCAGCCTCCAGGTTATGTTGACATCTGCAGGTGTGGAAGTCGGTGTGCTGGACTGGCCATGTTAGTGGACTGGATGAGAGCCATTAAAGTGAAGCTCAATCCAGATAAGGCTGAGGCACTGTTAGTGGGCAGTTCCCTTCATCAGGTGTCTGAGACATAACATAGCCTGCTCATAATAATAATATTAATAATTTTATTATTCGTATCCTGCCCATCTGATTGGGTTGCCACTCTGGGTGGCTTCCAACGTATATAAAAACATAATACAGTGGTACCTCGGGTTAGGTACTTAATTCGTTCCAGAGGTCCGTTCTTCACCTGAAACTGTTCTTAACCTGAAGCACCACTTTAGCTAATGGGGCCTCCTGCTGCTGTCACGCTGCCGGAGCATGATTTCTGTTCTCATCCTGAAGCAAAGTTCTTAACCTGAAGCACTATTTCTGGGTTAGCGGAGTCTGTAACCTGAAGCGTATGCAACCTGAATCGTATGTAACCTGAGGTACCATTGTAAAACTTTAAACATTAAAAACTTCCCGATACAGGGCTGCCTTCAGTTGTCCTCTAAAGCTTGTATAGTTACGTATCGCCGTGACATCTGATGGATGGATGTTCCACAGGGCGGGTGCCACTACCAAGAAGGCCCTCACTGCCTGGTTCCCTGTAACCTCACTTCTCACAGTGAGGGAACCGCTAGAAGACCCTCGGAGCTGGATCTCAGTGTCTGGGCTGCTCTTAATGCGGTTGCACACCCTCTGAAGGAGCGGGTCCATAACTTGGGGCTACTGCTGGATCCATCGCTGTCGCTTGAGGCTCAGGTGGCCTCTGTGGTCCAGCTTCACCCCTTTCTGGACAGGGATAGCCTAACCTCTGGGTTAGATTGCCGCAGTGCGACATATGTGGGGCTTCCTCTGAAGACAGTTTGGAAACGTCAGCTGGTGCAGAATTCAGCAGCTAGGCTGCTCACAGGGGCAAGGCAGTTTGAGCAAATAACGCCAAACCTGGTCTGACTGCACTGGCTGCCAGCTAGTTTTTTTCTTCTTCTCTTTTTTGTTCCATGCACAGAGGAGCCCAGACCCACAGATAACAGCCTCGCTCCAGAGAACAAGGAGTCTTGCTGTCAGTTGTTTGTGCCGGGCAGCTCCTTCACTCTGGGCTTTAGAGCAAAGATATATATTCCAGAAGAGCATCTAAACAAAACTCAGCAGTGTCTTCGTTTCCCTCCTGCAAAACACACGCACACTGAAATGAACACTTCTCAGAAGTAGTTTTTCTCCTCCTGCGGTGACTGCAATCGAAATGGCAGTGGGCAAAGGATTTTTCTAGCTGGCAGCAGAATTGAAAACTCTCCCTGGTAGTTTTAGGTGCAAATGCAGGTAGACGGTGGCTGAGTTCTTAAAATGCCTAATATATATTTGTGGTGTGTGTGTGTGTGTGTGTGTGTGTGTCTGTCTGTGTATGTGTCTGTCTGTGTGTCTGTGTGTCTTCAGCCAGGCTCTGAGACAGCTGGCACCAGCTGGTCCCATTCTGGCACGGACAGACCAAAGTCGAAAGAATCAGAGGCAGGTGATGTTGTCAAAGGTAGGCTGGCAATCAGGTTCCCAATCAGCAAGGGAAGGCGAAGGACGGGCGGTCGAAGAAAGTAAGAAGAGGGTTCTGGATTAGGCCAGTGGGCCCATGTAGACCCACACCCTGTTCTCACAGTGCCCAACCATGGGGAAACCTGCAAGCAGGACCTGACACAAGAGCCCTCTCCCCTCCTGCAGTTTGCAGCAACCGCTTTTCAGGTGCATCATTGCTTTCGATGATGGAGGCAGAGCACAGCCATCGTGGCCACTGATAACCCCTCTCCTCCATGAATCTGTCCAATCCTCTTTTAAAGCCATCTAAGTTGGCGGCCGTCGCTGCCTCCTGCAGAAGCGAGTTCCATCGTTTAACTAATAGCTGCATGAAAAAGTCCTTTTTTCTTATCCTCCCTGAATCTTCTGCTTTGCATGGAGCTCCAGGCATCTCCTAGGTTAGGGATAGGAAGAACTCCTGCCTGAGAGTCCAGGGAGCTGCTGCCAGTCAGTGTAATAATAACAATAATAATAATTTATTATTTATTATTTATACCCCACCCACCTGGCTGGGTTTCCCCAGCCACTCTGGGCGACTCCCAACCGAATGTTAAAAACACAATACATCATTAAACACTAAAAATTCCCTAAACAGGGCTGCCTTCAGATGTCTTTTAAAAGTCAGGCGATACGTAACTATACAAGCTTTAGAGGACAACTGAAGGCAGCCCTGTATCGGGAAGTTTCCTTGACATCTGATGGGAGGGCGTTCCACAGGGAAGGCGCCACTACCGAGAAGGCCCTCTGCCTGGTTCCTTGTAACCTCGCTTCTCGCAGGGAGGAAACCGCCAGAAGGCCCTCGGAGCTGGACCTCAGTGTCCAGGCTGAACAATGGGGGTGGAGACGCTCCTTCAGGTATACAGGACCGAGGCCGCTTAGGGCCTTAAAGGTCAGCACCAATGTTTTGAATTGTGCTCAGAAACGTACTGAGAGCCAATGTAGGTCTTTCAGGACCACTTTAATATGGTCTCAGTGGCCACTCCCAGTCACCAGTCTGGAGAGCATCGCACAAATCCGCAGAGGACATTACTGATCTTCATTGGATGTCTAGGAGTTCTAGTGTCATGAGAAAAGGAGAATAACTTTGTTCACTTTCTCTACGCATTGCACAATTTTATCAACTTCTGTCACGTTGCCTCTTGGCTCTCCTTTTCTCTAAACTAAAAACACTACAACATCGTTCATTTGCTCATCATCTTTTCTCTGCGGAAGGTGGTGCTGGTTGGGTCCATAGGCAGTGGGCCAGGTGAGCAGGCAGTGGAGATAACAGAAGGAAGAGAGGGTAGGTTCATTCAGAAGGAGAAGAGACCCACAGGTAGAGAGCATCTTTCCCAGTGGCCCCCATTCTTGCACCCAACTCCCAACAACAACCTGGGACCGTCGCCGGTGCTCCCCACAAATTGCCCAAACTGGGCGGTGTTCGTGCCGTGGCCCTGCTAGAGAGCTGCAGCAGTGCAAGGGTTAAAAGAGGCGAACGGAGGAAACAAGGTATTTCAGACTCTCATTATTCACTGCCAGCTTTCCCCAAAATGGTATTAATTTCGTGCTGTCACGCAGGACTGCATCGTGTCTGTTCCAGTGGAGCCTAGCAGGGGCTGGGTGGGGAAGGTGCACACGGCCTCCTTGCCAAATGGATGCTTTTTTCTTTCTTTCTTTTTTTCTTTCTTGAAGGAGCAGCTTTGGCTGTTAAAAAAAAGGGGGGGGGGGATTTATTTATTTATTTTGCTTCTTCCCCATCCTGAGTACCTTTAACCTGGGAAGCTGGTGGGATTGGGTGCCTTGTGTTGCGCTTCTGCCTTCCAATTCTCCCTCACCCCCTCTTAGCTACACAACTGGTTATTCCAAAATTTCATGGCGGGTTGCAGGGAAGGCGTATCCTGTTGAGAAATTAGGTGCTGTTGTATTTTACAGTGCTACCTTGGGTTATAGACGCTTCAGGTTACAGACGCTTCAGGTTACAGACTCCGCCAACCCAGAAATAGTGCTTCAGGTTAAGAACTTTCCTTCAGGATGAGAACAGAAATTGTGCTCCGGCGGCGCGGCAGCAGTGGGAGGCCCCATTAGCTAAAGTGGTGCTTCAGGTTAAGAACAGTTTCAGGTTAAGAACAGACCTCCGGAACGAATTAAGTACTTAACCAGAGGTACCACTGTATTTGCATTTAACCTCCTACACCAAGGTAACACCCAGCTCCATATATTTATCTGAGAGGAGTGAGGAACCCTGTGGGACAGTGGTTCCCAATCGGCTAAAGTGCTGTAGGCCCTCTTTTTTTCAAAATCTAAGCCATGGACCCCCTACTTTTCAAAATTTTGATATCTCTGTGGTACTTTTTGTTATGTTACGTGAATGGTGCCACTGACCCCCTGTGGTTTGTGGAGCAGCACTTGGGAACCAATTCTGTAGGAGACTATAACGCCCGCCCTCATAAGCTGCTATGTATGGTCTTTCTACCCCTTAAAAACTCCCCCCTTTGTAGCCTGCAATTTTACCTATGGTTCCATGAGGACTAGAACCTTGTCTACATGGCTGTACGGAGAATGAGTAGTCAGCATGCTGCTCTCTGGATGTGGGACTACAACTCTAATCATCCTTGACTGTTGGCCATGCTGGCTGAGGCTGATGGGAACTTGAAGCTGCCATTGTATTGGCTAGCCCTGGTATAGAGAAAGACCAGTCCGATTTTCCTACCTCTTCTGCATACATTTATTCATGTTCTCATCCCTAAGCATTAACTGGGTTGTCCTATGTTTTGGCTACAGATAGGAGATAAAATCTTCTTTCCTTTATGTAAACAAAAACTTCCTGTATGAATAAAACAAGCATATTAAGGAGAAGAAAACAAGCATATCAAGGAGAAGATTAAATCTTTTTCCTTATCTGTGTTTGTATTTTATATATGCTAGCTGACAGTACTTCCTGGCATTGCTTAGGAATTCTTAGAAACCAAAAAACACTGAGATTTATACATGGATAATTATTTGTATAGGCTGCTGGGTATGGCATACAATCCTGCCAAATTTTCTTAAAAGCATTGGAGTTTTGAAAGGTTCGGGTCTGCCATCTTGCTTCAAAATGGCATCCAATTTGTAGCCGAACATAGAGGATGACCTGCTCCTCAGTCTCAGGAAGCACCACGCCAAATTTTGTTAGATACCATTATGAGTTGTCTGAATGCATAGGAATTAGATGAACAGACAAAGAAACTTCAAAATCTATGGATGATTATAGATGTGGATGATTGAGGAGGATGTTGTAGATGATAGACATGAATAAGATCAGCTTTGAATTTGACCCAAAGAAGCTGAATGTTAGAAGATTCAGGATAGACGAAAGCAAGTTTGTCACACACTGCGTAGTTGAACTAGGGAACTCACTTCCACAAGAGGTAGTGATGACAGCCAAGACAAACCTAGACAGCATCTTAAAAAGCAGAGACATCACCTTGCTGACAAAGGTCCATATAGTTAAAGCTATGGTTTTCCCAGTAGTGATGTATGGAAGTGAGAGCTGGACCATAAAGAAGGCTAATCGCCGAAGTATTGATGCTTTTGAATTATGGTGCTGGAGGAGACCCTTGAGAGTCCCGTGGACTGCAAGAAGATCAAACCTATCCATTCTTAAAGAAATCAGCCCTGAGTGCTCACTGGAAGGACATATCCTGAAGCTGAGGCTCCAATACTTTGGCCACCTCATGAGAAGAGAAGACTCCCTGGAAAAGACCCTGATATTGAGAAATATTGAGGGCACAAGGAGAAGGGGACGACAGAGGATGAGATGGTTGGACAGTGTTCTTGAAGCTACCAGCATGAGTTTGACCAAACTGCGGGAGGCAGTGGAAGACAGACGTGCCTGGCGTGCTCTGGTCCATGGGGTCATGAAGAGTCGGACAGGACTAAAAGACCAAGCAACAACAGCCACAATGGCTGCGTTCTACCTTCCCTGACCAAGCCAGTATGCTTCTGAAGACCAGCTTCTGGTCTTCAGCAGTGGGAGAGAACTTTTGCCCCACCCTCACCACCTGCTTGTGGGCTTCCCATTGGGGCACCTGGTTGGCCACTGTGAGAGACCAAGATGCTGGACTAAATAGTTCTTTGGTCTGAGCTAGGAGGGCTGCTCTGGGCTTCTTATGGGCTGGATTTGTCCACAACAAATCTCAGAATCCAGCCTCTTTTGGTAAGCCATGACCTCTCAAAGCTTCGATTCCCCCACCTGCATAATGGAAACAAGAGTTGATCTCTTCTGCAGGGATGTTTGGAGCACCGATGCAATGTCTTCAACTATCTCCCTGTGGCGGCCACCACTCTTCCTCCACCTGGTGCCCCTTTGTGTTTGTATGTGTCCACCTCCACCGACGATTAAGTGTTTATGCCGCATCTTTAACATTTGCTTGGATATTTCCTTTTTATCTCTAAGCTACTCAAATTGGGGGGGGGGGTGAGCAGCTACATCCCCACACCTTTCCGCATGCCCCCTTGTTTTGTATCTCATTTTCGCACTATCATCGAGCTCTCCCCCCTCCTTCTCCAGCTCCTGTTTGCAAGGCTGTTTTGACAGCTTCTGTCAGTAAAGTGCAGCTGGCTGCCATCACCTCTTATTGGCTGCAGACACCTCTGGCATCATGCTGAATATGATTAAAATCTGATTAATGGCGGAGGGGAGGAGGCGAAGTAGGTGCTCCCCACCCCAAACAAGCACCTCGCAACACCACCATCTTAAACTGTTTCAAAGGCCACTAGGGCTGTTTGTATTTCTCCAAGCGCTGGGGCCCACAGAAGAAATAAATGTGTGCTAATGGCCCCTGGATAGTCTTTTCACATCACTGCTTTTGGGGTGGTGGAGTTGAGACTCTGATAGGTATAGCCAACATGGCGGAATACAAGTCCCAATGTTCCTAGCCAGCATGGACAGTGAAGCTAAGAAGAGATTTGTTCCTGGATCAGGCTGATGGCCCACCTTGCCAGGCATCCTGTTCTCACAGTGACCAAAAAGTGGGAAGGCCTCAAAGCAGGAGGTGAACATAGCTGTCATGATGATGATGATGATTTGTATCCCACACACCTGACTGGGTTGCACCAGCTGCTGTGGGAGGCTTCCAACATATATAAAAACACCATAAAACAGTAATCATTCAAAAGCTTCCCTATATAGGACTACCTTCAGATGTCTTCTAAAGTTTATATAGTTACTCATCTCCTTGACACCTGACATTCTAACAGGGCGGGTGCCACTACTGAGAAGGTCCTCTGCCTGGTTCCCTGTAGCTTTACTTCTTGCAATGAGGGAACTACCAGAAGGCCCTCAGTGCTGGACCTCAGGGTCCGGGCTGAATGATGGGGGTGGAGATGCTCCTTCAGTTATCCAGGGCCGAGGCTGTTTAGGGCTTTAAAGGTCACCACCAACACTTTGAATTGTGCTCGGAAACATACTGGGAGCCAATGTAGGTCTTTCAGGACCGGTGTTATATAGTCCTGGTGGCCGCTCCCAGTCACCAGTCTAGCTGCCGCATCTTGGATTAGTTGTAGTTTCCGAGTCACCTTCAAAGGTAGCCCCACGTAGAGCGCATGGATTTGTCTAATCCTCCTGGATCAGTCCAAAGGCCCATCTACCCCAGCTCCCTTATCTCACAGTGGCCAAGCAGTTACCTATTTCTTAAAGAAATCAGGGTGGTTTGCAACAGCCATGCATAAAGCCATACAAATTTTAAGATCAGAAATCAGCTGTTATGGAAAGAAGTATTCTTAGTTGCCTGCATAAATAAGCCTGACACCATAGCAAAGTTTTCAGCTGGCTTTTGAAAGTTGAAACAGAAGGCACCTGCTGAATCTCTATTGACATAGAGTATTCCACAGGATTGGGCCAATGGCAATAAAGGCTCGGTTTCTTGTTGCTATCAAATGAGCCTCAGGGAATGGACAACAATGTTCCTACAGATGATCTCAGTCATCGAACTGGGATATAAGGGTACAGATGGTCCCTGCAGTGCCCCAGACCTAAGTCATTCAGGGCTTTGTAAAATAATGCAGGTTAATTGCAGAAAAGTTAAAATTAATAGCATTTGCTCCTATATAGGCACAAGGAAAGGTGTGGTCCCTTTTTAGTACCATATTATAAAAACGGTAGAATAATATAGAGTGCATTTTTTTAAAAAAAAAAGTCATCTAACAATTTGATAGATCATTCTAACATCTGTAGTATTCTATAAGTGGTTCCTTTTATTTTATCTGTTAAGAAGGTTACGGTCAATGTACTTGGTGCTGTTTAGGAATTTTGAGAAACCACAGAATCAGTGCAGTTTTGAAGGTTTGATTTGCAATCTTGGTTCAAAATGGCGTCCAGTTGTATTGCAACATAGACGGAAACCTGCTCTTTTCTCCCAGGATTTTGTTATATAATCAGTGGCGTTTTGAAAGTTTCAGTCTGCCATCTTGATTTAAAACGGCACCCAGTTGTATAGAAACATTGGGGGGGGGGGGAAACACCGCTCCTTGATCTTAGGAACTGCCACTGCAGATTTGGCTATGATATCTCAAGAGCTGTCCAAATGCAGAGCAAGCAAACAACTTTCCAAAATATGTAGTCGACGTTACTCGGAAAACCCCATTAAGAACGATTGCCTCTGTGGCAGATGAGCTAACGACAGAGAATTTTTTCATTTCTCTTCTAAGGTTGTGCCAGATCTTTCTGGCTCCAGTTCAGTTTTCTGTGCCCATTTTCCTGGCTTTGAAGCCCTGAAGGAGAGAGAGAGAGCAACCTCTTCCTTTTCTTTTGGAGAATTATTTCACATTCCAAGATCTTGCCATTTCTTTAATGGAAATGCTTAATGAGAATCCCCACAACCTTAGTGGATTTGCATTTATTTGATCTTCTGTGCACGTTTTCCCCATTCCCCTCATTAAAATAATTAATCTAGCCAAAGTCGTTTTCTGGAATTATACAAAGTAAAGTTCTTCAAAGTCTACTTAGTTTAAAGAAAAAAAGAAAGCATCATTTAATTTTTGATAAGGACACCTCCCTGCTAGATTCATTCTTTTGCAGTTTGGTCACTATTGTGACCCCCATGTGGCCACCTGGCTTCTGTAAAACTCGTCTTCAGTTTCAATGAACAAATCAAGTGTGGATGGGCGTAAGTAACCTGTTGCATTGCATCTGAACAATTACTCGCTGCTGAATTTCCCCAGAAACCGCTCCTGTAATAACTAGTACAGTGGTGCCCCGCAAAACGAATGCCTCGCAAGACGGAAAACTCGCTAGACGAAAGGGTTTTCTGTTTTTTGAGCTGCTTCGCAAGACAAATTTCCCTATGGGCTTGCTTCGCAAGACGAAAACGTCTTGCAAGTTTGTTTCCTTTTTCTTAACACTGTTAATACAGTTGCGACTTGACTTCGAGGAGCAACTCATAGGACGCAGTGTACATAGTAGCCTTTTTTGAGGTTTTTAAAGACTTTGGTGATTTTTGAAGCTTTTCCAAAACTTCTTTTGCAGCCATTTGGTAAGTTAAGCTTTTAAAACTTTTTTGGGGGGGTTTCGATTTTGGGTTGGGGTGTTTGGAATTCAAGGAGTTGGTGTTGGGGAGGGGTTTGCAAGAATCTGGAAGCTTGTTTTTTTTCTGCATTTTTATGATTTTCTGTGACCATTGGGGCACTCTGCTGTTTTTTTAAAAAATTTCTGGATTGTTTTTCAATGCATTCCTATGGGATTTCGTGCTTCGCAAGACGAAAAATTCGCTAGACGAAAAAATTCACGGAACGAATTAATTTCGTCTTGCGAGGCACCACTGTACGATGACTCCCAAACTGTATTCCAGGGTGAGTTATTCAATTAAATATGAGCCCTGGTTGCCCATCCAGAGGCAACGAGCCTATGACAGTTGCATTGCAGGACATGGGACTAGATTACTTCCACCTCTAAACCTCTTGGATCCTTGTCATGGCAGGGGTGGTCTTACACCCCTGGATCCCAGCATCCCAGCCCACATCCCAGTTACAGAACTAAGTGGTCCCAGCTCAATATCCA
Organism: Podarcis raffonei; assembly: GCF_027172205.1. Classification (NCBI taxonomy): domain Eukaryota; kingdom Metazoa; phylum Chordata; class Lepidosauria; order Squamata; family Lacertidae; genus Podarcis; species Podarcis raffonei. The sequence goes on from NC_070617.1 coordinate 21,132,420, forward strand.
CAGGCAGCTTCCATGTCTTTGCCACTTTATGCAGCATGGCACAGGCCACCACCAGCCGGAACACCCTCCTTGGCCCTGTGGGGGGGGGGGAACACACCTTCTGGCTGGCTCCCCTGCCATGCCACCTCGGGAGCCCTCCCCAACGTGTAGCACATTGCCATCAATCTTACAGCAGCCCCCTCCCACAATTCCTGAAGACCAGAATTCCCCACCCGTGGTGGGGCAGAGACTCACCCCCCTCCGATGATGGTTGATGAAGGGGACGGCAAAGGTGAGGGCGGCGCCACCAGCTGTGTCGATGGTGCCCCGGTTGACAGTTCAGTTGGTGACATGGAGGGGCCTGTGGCCACGCCCTCTCCTGTTCCCCCTCCCCACCCAGTCCGGGTCATGGAAGTAGAGCCCAGTTCAGGTTTGATTTGCCTTGGCTGCCTGTTTGTAGTCTTAATAATGCCTTCATTTCTCTGGTTATTAATGTGCTGGGCCCGGGAATAACCCGAGCAACACTGTCCAGGTCCGGTCCTAAATCCAGGGGTTCCGCGAGGAGTCAGTCCGACAGGGCCAAGGCAGGACATGAGGCAGGAAACCAGGCAAGGTCAGGTACAGGGTCTCAGGCAGGTACTAGCAAACAGCAATGTTGCTCCTGCAACCTGGGGCGGGGTCCGACCGCCCTTTATCTTTGTCAGGGTGATGGGCGGTCCTGATCCCCCGGTGACTCACCTCCCTGTTTTGCCCGAAGGCGAGCACTCCTCCTGCGAGTACTCAGGTCTCTTTCTCTCAGACCTTAGTCTCTGCAGCTCGGGAGATGTCAGTGGGTTACTAGACCCAGAAGCCGCCTCAGCTTCTCCTGACCCAACTGGTAGTGGAGCAGCTATAAGTGATTACCCAGCTGAAGGCAATGAGGTATTCCCCGTATCTGGAGCCAGGGCAGGCTCAGGCCCCTGTCTCGGCCCAGCTGGTGCTTCTTGCAAGGGAATGTGTGCAGACTGAGGCTCTTCAGAATCAGGCCCCAGACTTGGCTCAGATGCTGCCTGAGGCAAAGGATCTGGTGCAGACTGAGACTCCTCTGGTTCCGAGCCTGAGTCCCAGGCCGTCACAATTAAGCGCGGAGCCTCCAAAATCTACCCCTTTCCTTAGATCTGGGCACAGGGGCGGAGGGAAGAGAGTCTTGTGCTAGCAGGACAACTGAGATCCCTTGGGCAACACCACCCAGCAGCACCCACTCCTACCCATTCACCCCCCTCCTCCTTGGTTAAATTATTCCATGGGAGCCGCTCTGGAGTGCTAAATTACTGTGACAGTTGTAGCAACGCAGACGTACCTGTCTCTGCCTGTCATTCTCCGCTCCAGCTGCGGCTGAGAAGCTGTCAAGAAGTAATCATTCGGGGAGTGGGCTGTTGGAGAGGGTGGCGGGCAGGCAGGGGCTGGCCGGGAGCTGAGACAATGCAGCACAGATTCCAATTTTGAGAAAATTGGCCCAGGTTATTAAGTCTTAGGAAGCTGCCTTATATTGAATCTGAGCATTGGTCCGTCTATCTCGGCATTGTCTTCACCAAGCGTGGGACACTTTCCGTCCCTCCAGATGTTGCTGAACTACAACTCCCATCATCCCTAACAAGCAACCAGGGATGATGGGAGTTGTTGAGCAGGCATAGGTAAACTCGGCCCTCCAGATGTTTTGGGACTACAACTCCCATCATCCTTGACCGCTGATCCTGTTAGTTAGGGTCAAGAGAAAGGGGTGTAAGTTCTGTTACGTACAATGGGACTTCAAGGAAAGCACAGCTTAAGTCACTCTGAAAGCAGATATTGGAGCACTCTAAATCGTTTCTCCGGGTTCACGTTCCAGAAAATAGTAGGTCTAGCTGAAAAGGCAACACATGGAGATCTGTACATTCGTGTGCAATCATGTCTATGCAGGTCGCTGTGAAATAAATAAATTGGCTTTCCCTTTCTTGGGAGTGCTGCCTGGAAGTTGCTTGGGAGTGCTGCCCCAGGGTGGGAGGTGGCTTTTCCACGCCTCTGCTGCACATCCACATGCCATTCCTGGCACCCCTCGCTATTAAATTGGGATGCTCCCCACATTATGCGATTTCACTTATGCGTGCGGTGGCCCCGGAACATTGCAATGCATCCTTAAATGCTATTATTCTGTAACCATAAGATTGCCGTATAATATTAGAAGGGGTGTTGCTGTGACCATCGCAAGCGTAGCACTGCATTTCTGTCCCCTTGCCTGCTCTGCAGTGATGGGCAGCTGTTCTCTGGGCTTTCAGGCAGGAGGCTTCTGAAGCAACCTGGAGAGGCTGGGGGTTGAACCTAAAGCCTTTGGTGTGCAATGCAGATGCTCTACCACCTAGCTCCTGACCTTCCCTAAATAAACACCCAAGCACACAATTCACAATGTGAGCTGCCAGTGGATTGCAAGGGGGCTAGCAACCTCAGACCTGATCTAACTATTGCACCCAGTCCAACCCATGCCCTCCAGTTGCCCACATTCCCAGAGCAACATCTGCACCTGCTTTTGACTGCTTACCCAGACACCAGATCAGCTGTTGAATCACAGCCCTCTCCCCTCCCCAGGATAACTGTCCCTCTGAAGTCTGGATGGTCAATCCAGCAAAATGCATGACGTGGGGAGATTTGAGCATAGGTTCTCCTCAGTCTCGGTCCGACTGGCTCTCAGCTGATGACTGGCAGCTGCCTATGTGTGAACTGGCTCCACCAGAGAGATATCACACTTTTCGCTGAGGAGAGGCAGTGTGACAGCTTTGCCAGTGGTGGTGGATCTGCGATTACACATTCACTTATGCATGTCATCACTTGGGTGTGTGTGTTCGTGTATTCTTTCTGCAACACCACCTCAGATCTGCGTTCCCATTTCTGTTAACCCCCTTTCCCCATCCACAGGTTCTCTTGCTCCCTCTCTCTCTCTGTAATGCTGCAGAATTAGTTGCGTGGCGAGTTCCCGCCTCCCTCCTCAAAAATAAAGACACGAGACACAAGAATTCGGGTTAATGGGTCAAATTAGGCCACAACTTTATTGATTACAGGAATTGAGCGGTATTGGATTAGGCATTGGCCCTAACAACTAACCGGCTTCAGCCCACTTGCTTGAAGACTGGTAAGGGTTAACCACCAGTAGGGGGAGTCCTGCTGAGGCACGTCAACTAGGAGCTCCCCCCCGGAGTTACCGCTTGGGGGCGTGCCGTGGGCCCACACCTCCATAGGCTTAGGACAAGGCCATGCCCGCCGGAATCCTTTATCGGACTACCCTTAAGTTTTGGGGGAAGGTGATGGCGCTTCCTTCCCCCCATCATCTGCATAACAATAGAACAATACCCCTGCCAATGCCTAACCGCCAATACCGCGAAGTTGTGCCAGTTTGCCACGAGGTAGGCGAAAACCAAGTGGCTGGTGCCAATCTGCCAAATGGAAAAATTCCTACCAGGCCCCTTGACGGCTTTGCTGGTTCAGGCCAATGGTCCATCTAGTCCAGTATCCTGTTCCCACAGTGGCCAACCAGATGCCCATGGCGAAGTCTCAAGCAGGACATGAGCACAAGAGCACTTTCTTCTCTGGTGGCTTCCTGCAACCGCTATTCAGAAGCATGACTGTCTCCCAAACACAGATGCAAAGCATAGCATCCTCATCATGGCTAGTAGCCATCGATAGCCTTATCCTCCATTAATTTGTCCAATCCTCCTTGAAAGCCATTGGAGGAAGTTATGCTTCAGAAGAACCAATTGCAAGAAACCACAGTCAGGAAGATTCGCTCCTGTGGCTTGGGTCCTTCTTGTGTGCTTCCCACTGTTGTTGGCCACTGTGAGAACAGGATGCTGGACTAGATTGGCCACTGGCCTGAACCAGCAGATTTTAACCCAGACTCTGACATTTGCTGTGAACAAACACACATAGCCCCCCCAAAATAATAAGAAGCAACAAAATCCCTCCTGCATCAGCCCAAAGGCCTATCTAGCTCAGCATTCTGTTTTCATCGCTAGGACTGGGCGATGTTAGCTTTTCGACATCACGATGTATCACTAGCCAAATATTGCAATACAGTGGTACCTCAGGTTACATATGCTTCAGGTTACATATGCTTCAGGTTACAGACTCCGCTAACCCAGAAATATTACCTCAGGTTAAGAACTTTGCTTCAGGATGAGAACAGAAATCGCGCAGCAGCGGCGCGGCAGCAGCAGGAGGCCCCATTAGCTAAAGTGGTGCTTCAGGTTAAGAACAGTTTCAGATTAAGTACGGACCTCCGGAACGAATTAAGTACTTAATCCGAGGTACCACTGTATAGTGATATGCTGTGATGTTGAAAAGCAGAGGGAGGAACAAGCAGCACTGGCCGCCCGGCCTCAGTTCCCTTCACCACCAGCGTCCGGCACAGGGAGGAAGGAGGCAGTAGAGAAGGCAATGAACAGAAATGCCTCACCCACAATATACCTCTGAGTGAGGCGCCATTGCTCTCTGGCCCTCAAAACAATCATGGCCGATGTATCAGGCCTACTTATCACTGCCTCATGTTCTCTCTCTCTCTCTCTCTCTCTCTCTCTCTCTCTCACACACACACACACACACACACACACAGAGCCTACCTCACAGGGTTGTTGTGAAGATAAAACAGGGTGGGGAGTGCTCTCTATTTTGGAGAGAAGTAATCTAAATGTGATAAATAAGGACAGCATCATTTGGTCTGGGGCTTGAATTGAAGATGAGAGAGTAGCTCCTCTCTCTTTCTCCGATGTCACCTGCTTTCTTAGCAGCATGTTAAAAAAAAGAAAAAAAGAGAAAAACTTGTCGGCAAAAAGTGTCATTTTTCGTTTCCTGCCACCCCTGGCAACTGGTCCCATTAACTAATCCGACTGATTGTTCATATTCCCGGTAGGTTGAAAAGAGACCCAAATCTACACTTCATTTGCAAGACCCTCTGCTGAGTGTGCCGCTAATGACCGTTCTAATTATGATATCTCACGGCTGCCTTTTTTTTGGTTATTTTATTCAGAGGCTGCCCGATCCTTGCTTGCCTTGTGACACCTCGCCAGTTTCGGGGAACGTGTGTTGCAGGATGAATGAAAAACGGGTTGAAAGTGGGAGGGAGGGAGGGAGGCAGAAACAGAAGGTTCTACTGGAGGGGGATTTTTAAAGGCAGCACTCATGCTAAGCGTGCCACTCTTTCTCTTCCCCCATCACCCCTGTGGTAGCTGTGGCAGTGGTAAGGGCTGTTCATTTCATTCACAGAGAGAGGGACAGAGGGAGAAAAGAGAAAGACTGCTTTATACCATAAAGTCTCTAAAATGGATGAATGAGTCTCTGCCACGATGTGTGCCTGAAAAGTGACTAACAAAAATAAATAAATGGTTTATTAAAGAGTTTCTAAATGCAGTAGATATAGGCAGAGATAAAGATATCTCGAAAGAAAGAAAAAACCCACAGTAGTCAGACGAAGCAATAAAACCTCCGAAAAGCAAAAACACGGCCGCACACCTTGAAAACATCTTAAGTATCAGGCGCTTGGCCACCAAGCTTTTGCAAACAGCCCAGTTGAAGAGGCGTGATTGCTTACGTTCCCCTTCTAAGTAGAAGCAACGGGGCGTTAGGATGGCGGCTGCAAGGGTCAGGGCCTTCTTAATGGTGGCTCTGTATTTGTGAAACTCCCTCCTCAGAGGTACACAACTCCCTCCTTGTTTTCTTTCAGCTGTGATTTGAAGATTTTCAAGAAGCGAACCTGCTTTGCTGTATGTCAGGGGTGGAGAACCTCAGCCCTGAGGGTCAAATGGAGCTCTCCATGTTTCCATATCTGGCCCTCAGGACTCTCTTCGGGCCACACCCCTTGTCAGAACCTTCTTCATACTCTTCCAGACTTTTTGCCTGGCTGGGACGCATTCTTAAACCCCAGTGGTGTGACTCTCTTGCTTGCTGTTATGGGAGTATAGAGGGCTGTGTGTAGAATCTGGCCTGCTGTACAAAGGTCACATTTTCATCCACTGCTCTGGCTACTTTTGCCTCTGGCCACCCCAACCATGTGGCCCTGGAAGTCTTCCTAGATGGGAATGCGGCCCTTGGGCTGGAAAAGCTTCACCACCACTCCTGTAAGTTGTTTTCATTAAGTGTGAGTTAGCGTTTTGTAATTGTGTGTGTGTGTGGCTGGCTTGTTTTTATTCTGTTTGCTTGTTTTAATGGTGAATTTTTGATGTTTGCCTCAAAATGTTTAAATACGGCTTGCCACGCTGGGAAGATGTTTGCACTTTGAAGGTGGCTGAGAAATTCCTTAAACTAATCATGAAAGAGCGGGGAGCATTTTTTGGCAAAGAGCAGAACTGGAGAAGGTTTAGAATTATAGAATGGTAGAGTTGGAAGGGACCCTGAGGATCATCTAGTCCTTTGGTTAGCAAACTAAGGCCTGGGGGCCGGATCCTGCCCAATCGCCTTCTAAATCCGGCCCGCGGACAGTCCGGGAATCAGCATGTTTTTACATGAGTAGAATGTGTCCTTTTTTAAAAAATGCATCTCTGGGTTATTTGTGGGGCCTGCCTGGTGTTTTTACATAAGTAGAATGTGTCCTTTTATTTAAAATGCATCTCTGGGTTATTTGTGGGGCATAGGAATTTGTTCATTCCCCCCCCCCCAAAAAAAAAATAGTCCGGCCCCCCACAAGGTCTGAGGAACAGTGGACCAGCACCCTGCTGAAAAAGTTTGCTGACCCCTGATATTAGTTTAACCCCCTGCAAAGCAAGAATATGCCGCTGTCTCTTTTGGGGATCGAACCTGCAACTTTGGCGTTATCAACGCCATGTTTTTACCAACTGACACAGAAGAGCTCCTTACAAGGCAGGCAGCTAACTCCCATCTTCCCCAGCCCAACATGGCCCATCAGGGATGATGGGAGTTAGGGTCCGACAACAGATCAAGGGACAACTGGGTATGAATCCCCTTCTCTGAGGGTGAAAGGTTTAAATAGTTTGTGCCATTTTAAGAAACTGAATTACATTTATTTAAAGCATTGTTAACTCTGAAGCTTCATTAGCAAGGCAGTCCCTCCCCTCACGTTGGCAGAAGAGGAAAACGGGTTTGGAGGGAAGAGGAAAAGTAAGCATCGGCACTAATTCTTAGGTGCAAGGTTCTTGTATAACCAGCTGGAATAGAAACAGTTCAAAGAGAGGAGGAGCTCAGTGTTAGAAACTGAGTATGAAAGCTAGGAGCTAAATGGCACATTAAACCTAGGTTATGGGGGCAACAATGGAATGTCTAGGCACGCTTTTTTTTAATAACGAGAATACAAAGCTGAAAATGAATGAACTGCAGCTAAAATATTATGTTCATTTTTCACATGGTCTACTCCTTCCCCTGCCCACGCCCCTAATATTCTTAAGAGGGTCTCTTCTCCAGTCTTCAGAGAGTAGCTGGAAGTGAGGAGGCAGAAAAAGGTCCTCCTTTCTTTCCACTTTGCAGTCTTAATCTGAAATCTTAGGTGCAGTAGTGCGCCCAGAGCTCAGAAACTGCACGCGCTGATGAAATTCCCTGTCGCAAAATGCGCCTAGAACAATGGGAGTTTCAAACACTGGCGGAACCAAATGGTGCTGGTTTCTCTGTCTGGCATCTTGTTACTGCCAGCGCTGCAGCTTGGTAGAATGGGGTGGGTGGGAATCCTGAGAGCAGAAAAGCATTAAAGGATTTGCAAAATAACCGCACACCTAGAATGCACAGATTTTATTTATTCACTACACTTTCATCCTGGATTCATTGGCAATATGCAATGTGCAAGCTGGGTGGATTTAAGATAACTTAAATTCCCCAACTCTTCAGAGTTCTGCTATTTTCTGACATGACGAAACTTTATTCAAATTTTTAAAGGGATATCTTGCAAACCAGTGGGCTTGTTGCTGTTGTTGTTGTTGTTGTTGTTGTTGTTGTTCCACGCCTTTTTCTGAGGCAGTTGTTTGAGAACTGCTTCACAAGGGCTTGCTCCTTCCAGTTTGAGGTTTGTTAAGCAGACTGTACTGATCCGCATTCCAGAATATCTTCTCAGTGATAAGGACTAGCATCTTGGTTTTGTTGTATTTTGTTTTAAATTAAAAGTTGAGACTCTTGAAATGCTATACTCAGTGCATTTTAATAGCACTTCCTCTGGTTCATTCCTGCATCCTCTGTCTGGCAGAACTGGTAGCATCTGTAACATTTCAAGGGTAGAGGGGATAACATCAGAGTCATCTTACACTCAAACCCACGCCAGGAAAACCCAGCCACAACCACTGTGAAATCCAGCCACTCTCAGAGAAGGGCTGTAGCCCAGTGAGAGGGCATCAGCTTCACATGCCAAAGGTCCTGGGTTCAATCTCCAGCATCTCCATGTAGGACGGAAAGAGCCTCTCCCCTGGAAACCCTGGAGAGCTGCTGCAAGTCAGTGTAGACAATACTGAACCACACAGGCCACGGGCCCAACTCAATATAAGGCAGCTTCCTATGTTAGTAGTTGCAGATGCATGAGAGTTGTGTGTTCATCATAAACCACTGTGCATCCACCCACCTGAGAAGGCTTCTGCTGTGGATTTCAGTGGATTTAGACCAGGCATAGGCAAACTCGCCCTCCAGGTGCTTTGGGACTACAGCTCCCATCATCCCTAGCTAACAGGACCAGTGGTCAAGGATGATGGGAATTGTAGTCTCAAAACATCTGGAGGGCCGAGTTTGCCTATGCCTGACTTAGGTGGACTATATAACCAGGCATGGCATAGAGAGAGTAGATAGAGAAAGGTTTTTCTCCCTCTCTCAACATGAGAACTTGTAGGCATCTATTGAAGCCAAACACTGGAAGATTGAAGACAGACTTCTTCACTTTGTGCCTTGTTAAACTGCAGAACTCCCTTCCACAGGAGGCAGTGACGGCTGTCAACCTGGCTGACTTTAAAAGAGGACGGGAGAAATTCATGAAGGATGAGGCTGTCAGTGGCTTTTGGCCGTGATGGGCTATGCTCTGCCTGCGCAATTGGGCAGCAGTGCTTCTGAATCCCAGTTTCTGCTTGAGGTCTCCGTCCAGGCATCTGGCTCTGGCCCCTGTGAGACCAGGATGCTGGGCTAAGATGGGCCCCTGGCCTGATCCAGCAGCCTCTTCTTCGGTTCTTATGTCTGGCTGTGTCGAAAAGCTTCTGCTCTTTCTTCCTGCAGACGGGGAACAGGCTTGCTGTAGCGTGTCAGGAGGTATATTCCCATCCTTTCCTTTTTGCACATCATTCATTCATTATTCCCCCCCCCCCCAGGTTACCAAGGAGACGTTATTGATGACCGTGATCATAGTAATATGGGAAAGGGGGGGGGAGAAATGGTTCAGACCATTTCCCCTTGAATTTGCTGCCCAGATCTCTGCAATAATGAGAGAGGAGGGCTGCCTTTTTTTAGGGGGTTCCCCCTCCCCTCCTTCTTCCTTTCTCCTCCACCTACAGATATTTCCTGCGCCGACACTGGAGAAAGAGTGTTTAAATTAGCTCTCAATGTCCACCTCTGGCTGCCTGCATCCTTGTAATGATTTCATTAGCTTGAATTATCCACGTTATTTTCTTGTAATGGGATTAGCTGAACTGGAGTCATCTGAAGAGCGAAGGGTGGGATGGCGGGGAGGGGGCCTTTTTGGGGGGGTAGGGGTGGGGAGAGAGAGCATTTTCTGCCTTGCATGTTTCATTTAACCGTCTTACGCCAAGGGGCTGGTACTGACCGTGGATGGGAACCTTGGCTGAGAAAAAAAGCTCGCCCTATTGGACAGAACACTCATTCCTTCCTTCTGAGAAGAAAGGGATGAGATAGGATGGAGAAAAGCAGCTATTATCCCTCTCTAATCGTCCAATTGGTGCAAAGCAAGAGATGTTTAAAGATAGTTTGCAGAGGGGCGGGTGGTGCTGTTTTGCAGTGCTTAAAAACGAGAGAGATTTTGTGGCAATGGGATGCATTTTGCAGAGATGAAGCCCATCTTCACCCCCACGCCAGGGACAGGGAGTGGGTGGGGCTGCAGGAGTGTGATTCGTGGCTCATCCAGGCCCACAAAGCCTCTGCCAGCCGTAGAACTGAAACTTGCTTTTTCCCTGGGCTTTGTTTGAAATAAAGGAGTGCTTTCTTTTCTTTTTGTTTTTTTAAAGCCAGTACAGTGGTACTTCGGGTTAAGAACTTACAGTGGTACCTAAGGTTAAGTACATAATTCGTTCCGGAGGTCCGTTCTTAACCTGAAACTGTTCTTAACCTGAAGCACCACTTTACCTAATGGGGCCTCTCACTGCCGCCGCACCGCCGGAGCACGATTTCTGTTCTTATCCTGAAGCACAGTTCTTAACCCAAGGTACTATTTCTGGGTTAGCAGAGTCTGTAACCTGAAGCGTATGTAACCTGAGGTACCACTGTAATTTGTTCCGGAGGTCTGTTCTTAACCTGAAACTGTTCTTAACCTGAAGCACCACTTTAGCTAATGGGGCCTCCCGCTGCCGCCGCACCGCCGGAGCACGATTTCTGTTTGTATCCTGAAGCACAGTTCTTAACCCAAGGTACTATTTCTGGGTTAGCGGAGTCTGTAACCTGAAGCGTATGTAACCCAAGGTACCACTGTATTTAATTCTCAGCATTGCCACAATATCTTTATTTTTTTCCCTTCTTGAAAACTAACATTAACACTGCATTTCAGCCCTAATCCCTCTGATCTCGTAGGTCTCTCAAAGAGAGACTTAGCGCGGTCTCAGGGTCTCGCTGCCCGGGCTATGTCTAAACAAATTTCATGTAGACATCAGCTCCGTGTGAATCACCTATGGGATGTGCAGGGGGCTTATATTAACTTGAGCTTACAATGCATGTATCGAGAGTATCTGTATCTGTAATATAAATGGGTGGTGAGTTTGGGGGAGGGGGTTGGTCACTATTAGTATTATTCATTTATTATTAATAATAATTTTTATTTCCATGTCTTATTATGTTAAATCGGCAAACAATCAAACAAATGAACACATGGTAGAGTTGGAAGGGACCCCAAGGGTCATCTAGTCCAACCCTCTGCAATGCAGGAATTTTTGGCCCAATATGGGGCTCAAACCCACGACCCTTAGATGAAGAGTCTCATGCCCTGCCGGCAGAGCTATCCCTGCAGAAATGAATGAATGAGTAAGTGAATAAGTAAGTAAATAGAATACGGCTGCTGGTGCCAAGCCAGTTGGACTGCAATAAAGCTGTGTGGTTGGATATATCCCCAGAGGAAGAGGCCATAACAGCTACTTGTCCTGATGCCCTTTCCCATCCTTCACAGCTGGAGCCAGTGAATGCTTCTGAATTACCAGTTCCTGCAAACTCCAGGGTGGGTGATAGCGTTCTGGAACTCAGGTCCCATTTGTGTGTTTCCCATTGGGGCATCTAGTTGGCCACTGTAAGAACAAGGCAACAAAGAACAAGCCAACACCTTGCCAACAAAGGTCCCTATAGTTAAAGCTATGGTTTTCCCAGTAGTGATATATGGAAGTGAGAGCTGGACCATGAAGAAGGCTGATCGCCGAAGAATTGATGCTTTTGAATTATGGTGCTGGAGGAGACTCTTGAGAGTCCCATGGACTGCAAGAAGAGCAAACCTCTCCATTCTGAAGGGAATCAGCCCTGAGTGCTCACTGGAAGGACAGATCCTGAAGCTGAGGCTCCAATACTTTGGCCGCCTCATGAGAAGAGAAGACTCCCTGGAAAAGACCCTGATGTTGGGAAAGATGGAGGGCACAAGGAGAAGGGGACGACAGAGGACGAGATGGTTGGACAGTGTTCTCGAAGCTACAGACATGAGTCTGACCAAACTGCGGGAGGCAGTGGAAGACAGAAGTGCCTGGTGTGCTCTGGTCCATGGGGTCACGAAGAGCCGGACATGACTAAACGACTAAACAACAACAACAAGCCAACTGGCTTGGCACCAGCAGCCGTATTCTATTTTTTTAAGTGGTTTTAAGATTTTAAAGTGGTTTGTAAATGCTTTTGTTTGTTTGTTTGTTGCATTTATATCCCACCTTTTCCACCAAAGAGCTCAGTGTAGTGTACATGCTTATCCCTCCCCCCAGTTCGTCCTCACAACAACCCTGTGAGGTAGGTTTGGCTGAGAGGAAATAACTGGCCCAATTTCACCTACCTGGTGGGCTTCATGGCTGAGTTGGTATTCGAACCCTGGTCCCCCAGGTCCTAGTCCAGCACACTAACCACTTTGCCACACTGGGTTTTAAAGTGGCAACTTGCAGCTGCCCTGCCACTGCCTTCAGGGAAGGCCATGGCTGGTTTGGGAGGGTGTGAATGAGGAAGGGAGCCTATTTAAGACCCTTCCCAAGGCAGCTCCCACCATCCTTTGCTAAGCTTGAAGACACACACACAGACACACACACACAATTTGAACGGGCTGCTTCTTCCCGTTGTGGAAAAAACCAGCTTGTTCTTCTGTGCCACATCGGAAGAGAATGCTTTGCAGATAATCAGGTTAATAATAAAGATTTATGGAGGGGAGCGCTCGGTGTCGTCGGAATGTGTTTGTTCTTTTCATTTCTGCTTTTTTCTGTTGTTTTTTTACTTGTGAAGTCCCATGCACGCTGTTGTGAACGCAAAATGTGCCACGGAGACTGGGGTGGGGGGAGGTGGGCAGGTTGGGGAAGTGGAATTGCTGAGCAAATCTGTTCCAATGGCTCGTTTGCCATCTGTGACTCCTGGATTGCCTTTTAAATCCTCCAGAGCTGGCTGGAAACTTTCTTTCCCCCTCCCTGGCTCCATCCTGTTGTTCTTGCTTTGGATTGTCTTTTTGGAAGATGGCAGATGCAGGAGAAGTGAGATTGGAGAACAAGGCGCAGCCACGGCAGCCGTGGGTTGTTGGGCCATCCAATAAAACTGTGGGGTGTGTGTGTGTGTGAGAGAGAGGGAGAAGATTAAGGACAGCAAAAATAAAAGTATTTCTTCATGCCAGCACATAATTTAAACTCTGCCACTCTCACAGGAGGCAGTGATGGCCACCGACTTGGGTGGTTTTAAGACAAGGTTGGACATATATATCCATGTATTTGGGGTTTATGGACTGCAATAAAGCTGTGTGGTTGGATATACAGTGGTACCTCGGGTCAAGTACTTAATTCGTTCCGGAGGTCCGTTCTTAACCTGAAACTGTTCTTAACCTGAAGCACCACTTTAGCTAATGGGGCCTCCTGCTGCCGCCGCGCCGCCAGAGCACAATTTCTGTTCTCATCCTGAAGCAAAGTTCTTAACCCGAGGTACAGTACTATTTCTGGGTTAGCGGAGGCTGTAACCTGAAGCGTATGTAACCTGAAGTGTATGTAACCCGGGGTACCACTGTATCCCTAGAGGAAGAGGCCATTACAGCTACTAGTCCTGATGCCCTTTCTCTTCCTTCACAGCTGGTGGCTGTGAATGCCTCTGAATTACCAGTTCCAGCAAACTGCTGGGTGGGTGATAGTGTTCTGGAACTCAGGTCCCATTTGTGTGTTTCCCATTGGGGCTTCTAGTTGGCCACTGTAAGAACAGGATGCTGGACTAGATGGGTCATTGGCCTGATCCAGCAGTTCTTCCTATGTTTGTATGTTGACCCGTTGTCGTTTTTTTAAAAAAAGGTGATTTTGTGTGTGTGCGCTTGTAAATCTCTCTTGAGGCTTTATTGCAGTCAAGTGCAATTTTCTTAAATAAATGCATGCATTTGCAAGACTGGGTGAGCAACTCACTTTGCAGATTTCATTTTGTTTTGCTTTTGATTTGCACACCCTTTTTCTATATCCTATACTATACACAAGGTGGTTTAGAAGCTGAAGAAACAACAAAATTGTCAGCAAAAGATCACATACCCAATAACGATCTGATCCAATGCAAAAAAAAAAGTCGCAATAAAAAAAAATTATTCGCACATTTTATTTATTTGTTTATTACATTCATATCCCACATTTTTCCTCCCAATGAGCTCGAGACGGCATACGTGGCTCCCCCTCCTCGAGTCCCTACAACAATCTTGTGAGGCACCGCATTTTTCGCTCTATAAGACGCACCAGACCATAAGACGCACCCACCGTATTTTTCGCTCTATAGGACGCACCTCGTTTTAGAGGGGTAGAACAAGAAAAAAAAATCTCCCCCTCTCTGCTCAGCGCCCCTTCAGCGAAGCAGCAGGAGAAACGGAGCCACTTCCATTTCTCCTCCCGCTTGGCTGAAGGGGCGCTGCGCAGCTCTCCTCTGCTGAAGCCGGGAGAGCAAGATTCTCCTGGCTTCAGCGAAAGGAACCTGAAGCCTCCAGAGCGCAGTGGGAACTCGCTCTGTGCTCCGAAGGCTTCAGGCGGCTATCTGGTGCGCACTGACCCCTCTCGCTCTCCAGGCTTCAGCGAAAGCAAAGCGAAGCCTCCGGAGCGCAGAGGGAGCACTCCCTCTGCACTTTGGAGGCTTCGCGTTGCTATCGCTGAAGCCAAAGAGCCTGCATTCGCACCATAGGACGCACACACATTTCCCCTTAATTTTTGGAGGGGGAAAAGTGCGTCCTATAGAGCAAAAAATACAGTAGTTTTTGGAGAAGGAAAACAAGAAAAAAATATCCTGAATCCCAGAAGAGCAAGACTCTTGCTGTTCTGGCTTCTGGGATAGCTGCGCAGCCTGCATTCGCTCCATAAGACACACACACTTTCCTCCTTACTTTTTAGGAGGGAAAAAGTGTGTCTTATAGAATGAAAAATACGGTAGGTTTGGCTGAGTGGCAGGGACTGGCCCAAGGTCACACCCAGCAAGCTTCAGTGCTGGGGATTCGAACCTTGGTTCTAGTCCGACACTCTCGCCTGCTGTGCCAGGGTTGTTGTGGCGCATGCCATTGAATGCATTGAGTTGCATATGCAGTGCTAGGAGCCTTTAACAGATTACTGTCCAGCCTTGCGCGCTCACACACACACACACACACTGTATCCAAGCGCACCCCCTCCCTGTTGCCACCTCCGCGCAACTGCATACAAACAGGGGCTTGTGTACATTTTAGCTGCCAGAGCTCAAGAGGCCCATAATTATTCCTGGGTTCCATGAAGGGGGGGGAGGTTCCCCCCCCCCCGGTGAGCACCCTTTCTACTCATGTGCGCACAGACCCCCAACCCCATCCCATGCTACAAAACAAATTAGGAACGTGAGAACTCTTCTTGTTGATCAAAACATAAATTATTCTTCACAGGCAGGGCACATTGTGCTCTGGAGAGGGTAATTGGTGCCTTCTCCCACTCCTCAAAAGGTGAACATCGTAATTGGAAAAGAGAGGTGTTAGCGGCTTGCTTGGGCTTGGAGAGGAAGGGGGGCATTAAAGCATTCCCCCTCCCCTCCGTTTTTTTCGCAGCTTGGGGATGTCAATGGCCATGTTATGGATTCTAATTATCAACACAGTGGGGGAGGGAGGAGGGTGTCCCTGGACAAGGAGTCCTTGGTTACCCCATTGTTCCCCCTGGCTTGGTGGGTATGGAAGCCTGCTGGAATCTTCTCTCCTTCCTGTGGCTCCCTAGAAAACAGTTGATTCCCAAAAACCTCCCCCCTTCTCTCTCTCTCTCTCTTATATACAACACTCGCTCCCCCCATATATACTTTTGGGTTATAACTGCAGCCTTATTCTCACTGAGGTCATCAACTTGGGTCAGGACTGTACTGCTTCAAATTGCAAGCAGCAGCTGTCATAATTTGAACACCCTTCCGTGCAAAGAAGGAAAAATCCCTTGCATCTAGAAGAGTAGAATCTTGGGCAAGAGGATGCTGTTTTTAACTAACCCAAACCAGAGGTTAGTTTTATAACTATGATTTAGGGCAATGTTGCTCAGACTTACAGGAATTGTGTACTCCTTTTGAGAGTTTATAGTCTTACCGGTGTACTCCCTTCTCAGGTGAAGACAATTTGGGCGTAGTTTTATGGCACTTTCTTGTCTTTGTATTGTTTTTGCCAGCTTAACCGCCCCCCCCCCCCAAAAAAACCTAGGATGAAGTAAAATAAAATAAATTCTGCCATGTGCCCATTAAATTCCTTTCATGGACCCTGGGAGATATGAGCCAGGGTCGTTAACCATCGTTTAGAAGTTGTCTTTGTTTCACTAACCTAAATCATAAGTTTAAGGCTGACCACAGTTTACATCTGGGTTCGGATGTCACCCAAAACCTGTTACTTCAAGTCGGAAGTGAATGTTGTGGCTGCGGCAGAGGAGAATTGACAGCACGTCAGGATGAGGCCTCTCTGTTTTGCTACTAGAGATTAGCGTGGCTACATTCTTGGATGAGACCCGAAAGGGCTTGATTCAGACAAATAGGGGCGTGTCTATGGGTTGGCAAAACTGGCCCCCACTGGGGGTGCAGACCCCACTGGGGGTGCACACAAAAATAATCTGTCAGACTGTGGGATGTATGACATATATGTTTGTGGTGATGCGCTGCCGCTATCTCTGCGAGATCAAAGGCAGGAGAAGCTTCCTGTCATTCTCACACTGCGGCACAAAGGCATGCAGTAAAGTGGATTTTTTGGGGGGGGGGTCCCCGAAATGCAGCTCCTTGCCCAAGGGTCTAAGGGACCCCAGGTCCTTTCTCTGCAGGCAAAGTTTAGCGAGAGCAGTCAGTGTTCGGGTCCAGGTTCTTAACCTCACCAGCTTCATTATAGAGTGGTTCAGACAAGAGACAACAGCCCTTCCTTGTAAGGAGGGGCGGGGGACCGCAGAAAGCAGTCCTGGCTACCCCCTCCATTGTGGCTCACAGCATCTATACTCTCCTCATTGTTTAGCTGACATATGAAGAAGCTTTGCTTCTGCATCACTGCATATGTGGGGTCATTTCACATGCTGGTCAAATACTCCACGAGTGACTTAGGAGCCCTTGATACGGGGCAGAAAAAGGGAATCGGTTCCTTATATGATGCAGAATTAGCTTTTGGAACTCACCGCCCCAAGATGGGGTAATGACTGCTAGCTTAAATGTATTTGTTTCTGTGTTACTTATTTATATACAGCTTAGTTGTATTAAAACCTCAAAGCCGTTTACAAAAGAAAAAGGTGTTAAAAATTATTTTTATTTTACTTGTTTATTTCGTGGAATTATAGAATGGTAGAGTTGGAAGAGACCCCAAGGATCATCTGGTCCAACCCCCTGCAATGCAGAAATGCATCTGCCCCATATGGGAATCAAGCCTGCAACCTTGGTGTTATCGGCACCAAGCTCTAACCAACTGAGCCATCCGCATATATATCCTAGCTTTTCTTCTTCCAGGAAGTCCAGGTGGCATACATGGTTCTCCTCGCTCCCTCATCAGTTATTCTCCACAACAGTCCTGTGAGGGAGTAGATTAGGCTGAGAGACAGTGAATGGCTCAAGGTGAATGGAGCTTCGTGGGCAGAGTACAGATTTGAACCCTGGTTTCCCAGGTCCTAGTCCAAAATGCTTAAGCACTAGTCTTACCTTCCTTTTCAAATTTAATCTATTCCAGGAGTCTGTTCGACTCCCGAAACAGTTAGAAAACCAAGGCACGGCTTCCGATTGGCTGCAGGAGCACCCTGCAACTAATCGGAAGTCACGCCAGACATTCGGCTTCTGAAAATCACTTCCGGTTTTTGATCGTTCGGGAGCCGAAACGTTTGAGTTCAAAAGCGTTCGGCTTCCAAAGTTCCACTGTATACTGTACTGCCCTTATCAGTAAAAAACAGTTAAATACAGATACAGTAGTACCTCGGGTTACAGACACTTCAGGTTACAGACTCTGTTAACCCAGAAATAGTACCTCGGGTTAAAAACTTTGCTTCAGGATGAGAACAGAAATCGTGCGGCGGCAGCACAGCGGCAGCGGGAGGCCCCATTAGCTAAAGTGGTGCTTCAGGTTAAGAACAGACCTCCGGAATGAATTAAGTTCTTAACCCGAGGTACCACAGTACGTAGAAAACATTCAAAGGATGATGAAAATAATCCATAAGCTAAAAATAGAGAGATTAAAACATATGTAAACATTCTCTGTGACTGGTTGACAGGTAAGGCAAATGTTTTAAACGGCTGCCAAAAAGGAGTGTACACCAAGTGCCAACAGGCAGGGAGTTCCAACGGCTCGGTGCTGCCACACTCGAAGATGACTTCAGAGGCAGATCATATGAAACTGTGGGTGAGAGCTCTATCAAGCGCTCCGAAGTCAATCATGCGCTGTCCTTCCATGCCGGCAGAATGCCCAAAGGGGTGTTGTAGGAGTCTCAACTTTGTTTTTTTTTTTTTTTATAATATTTTTTATTACGTTTCTTTCCAAATTTTATACATTACGAACAAATAAGGAGTTTACAAGAAACCATTTTTTTTTTTTTTAACAAAAATCCCAACTTGGACTTCCCCACCCCTTCCGATTCTGCGTTCTTTATATTAACAATGTCAGCAATTTGTTACCTTATGTCATACCTTATTGTAACTTTTACATGTTATGTATCTATATTCAATGTATTATGTCACAATTTTTATACCTTTAAAATAAACGTAACATGTTCAATTTCATATTATCTCCTTTTCTCTTTTATCACTTAGTTTACTATTTACTTAATCATAATTGCTAAAGCGTATCATTTCCAAATCATGCACCGTCTTAAGATTCCTACAGTTTGTAATACTTTTGCAAGTAGTCTTTAAACTTTTTCCAGTCCACCTCAATTGTTTCTACATCCAAATCTCGGATTCTGCCGGTCAGTTCAGCTATCTCCATGTAGTCCATCAACTGCATCTGCCATTCCTCCAGCGTGGGTAAATCTTGTGTCTTCCAGTTCTTTGCGATAAGTATTCTTGCTGCTGTACTAGCATACATAAACAAAGTTCTGTCCTTCTTTAACACTTTCTGGTCTACCATGCCCAACAGGAAGGCCTCTGGTTTCTTGGGAAAGGTATACCTAAATACCTTTTTCAACTCATTGTAAATCATTTCCCAGAAAGCCTTAACCTTTGGGCATGTCCACCAGAGGTGAAAGAAAGTCCCCTCTGCTTCCTTACACTTCCAACATTTATTGTCAGACAGGTGATGTATCTTAGCTAACTTGACTGGGGTCATGTACCACCGGTATATCATTTTCATAATGTTTTCCTTCAAGGCCGTACTGGCCGTGAATTTCATTCCGGTGTTCCATAACCTTTCCCAGTCTTCAAACATAATGTTGTGTCCAACATCCTGTGCCCATTTAATCATAGCAGATTTAACTGTCTCATCCTGTAAATTCCACATAAGCAGCAAGTTATACATTCTAGATAACAGCTTTGTCTTTGGTTCTAACAATTCTGTCTCTAGTTTCGACTTTTCCACCTGGAAACCAACTTTTTTGTCCATTTTGAAAACCTCTTGAATTTGAGCATAATGTAGCCAATCTCGCACCTTATTTTTTAGTTTGTCCTGGCTCTGCAACTTCCAATTGTCTCCAATTTTTTCAGTCAATTCCCAATATTTCGGCCAATAGGCCTCCATATTGGGTCTTTTTCGGGCCTTGGCCTCCACTGGTGATAGCCACCTCGGAGTTTTACTCTCTAGTAGGTCTTTATATTTCATCCAGACTGCGAAAATTGCTTTTCTGACAATGTGGCTTTTAAACAATTTATGTGCTTTAACCTTGTCGTACCATAGGTATGCGTGCCATCCAAAAGCATTATTAAAACCTTCCAGATCTAGGACATCGGTGTTTTCCAACAAAAACCAATCTTTCAGCCAGCAGAAGGCTGCAGCTTCATAATACAACCTCAAGTCCGGCAGGGCAAACCCCCCTCTTTCTTTCGAATCTGTTAATATTTTAAACTTTATTCGGGGCTTTTTGCCCTGCCAGATAAATCTAGATATATCCTTCTGCCATTTTCCAAAGCAATCCACTCTGTCCACGATCTGTAAGGTTTGAAACAAAAATAACATTTTCGGCAACACATTCATTTTTATAGCTGCAATTCTTCCCAACAAGGAAAGTTTCAATCTTGACCAAATTTCTAAATCCTTTTTAACTTCCAACCAACATTTCTCATAATTATCCTTAAATAAATTCAAATTCTTGGAGGACAAATAGATCCCAAGGTATTTCACTTTTTTAACCACATTCAGTTCTGTTTCTCTCTGAAACCCCTCTGTTTCTGTAATTGTTAAATTTTTGGTCAGAACCTTAGTTTTTTGTTTATTCAACCTAAATCCCGCCACCCGACCAAATTCAGATATAAGTTCGAGAACTCTTTTTGTACTGGATTCTGGCTCCTGCAGTGTCAAAACTAGGTCATCTGCAAAAGCTTTCAGTTTATATTGTTTCACTCCGACCTCTATCCCTTGTACCAACCGGTCCTCTCTGATCATATTCAATAGCACCTCCAGGACTGAAATAAATAACAGAGGGGATAGAGGGCACCCTTGTCGTGTCCCTTTTTCAATTTTAAATTCCTCCGTCACCACATTGTTCACTATTAATTTAGCTTTTTGTTCTGAATAGATTGCATGTAATCCATTCTCAAACCCCCGTCCCACTCCCATCCCTTCCAAGTTCTTCTTCATAAACATCCAAGATATGTTGTCAAATGCTTTCTCCGCATCAATAAAGATTAACACCGCCCTTGTGTTCCTGTTAGTCTGCAAAAGTTCTAAAATGTCAATGATGTTTCTAGTGTTCTCATATAAATGTCTACCAGGGAGAAAGCCAGCTTGGTCTTTATGAATTACTTCATTTAAGACTTTTTTAAGTCTATTTGCCAAAATGTCTGCAAATATTTTGTAATCCACATTTAGGAGTGAGATGGGATGGTAGTTTTTAAGCTGAGTCTTTTCAGATTCTGACTTAGGTATCAATGTGATGAAGGCTTCTTTCCACGTTTCTGGTGCCCTCTTCCCATCCATAATCTGGTTACACACCTCCAACAAAGGTTGTATCAAATAGTCCTTCAGAACCTTGTAATATTTGGAGGTAAGTCCATCCGGGCCTGGAGATTTGCCTAGTTGCATATTCTGAATGGCACCTTCAATTTCCTGTGAGGTTATTGTAGAGTTCAAGATTGATCTTTTATCTTGAGTTATTTTTGATAGTCCATTTATCTTTAAAAATTGATCTATCTCTGATTCTTTCTGGGGCCCCTGTGCATACAGTTCTTTGAAGTATCTGTGGAAGCACCTCCTAATTTCTTCTGGTTTCTGTACGATCCTTCCATCAATCTCTAGATTTGTTATCGTGTTTAGCTTTTGTCTTTTTTTCAGCTGCCAAGCTAGCAGCTTTCCACATTTATTTGCTGATTCAAAAGATCTTTGCTTCATCTGTTTTATTTTCCATTCAATCTCCTGATTAATCAATTTTGAGTATTCTGCTTGGTGGAATTTAATTTCTCTCAGCACCTCCTTGGACTTTGGTTTGGTTCTCAGTTTTTTTTCTCCTTGGTGTATTTTCTCCAATATTTTGTCCTTCTTTCCGTTCCAGAGTTTTTTCTTGATTGAATTCTGTTGTATCAGAAACCCTCTCATAAGAGCTTTGCTTGCGTCCCAGATCGTTCTTTTTTCAACTGTAGTATTCAGATTTATCACAAAATAGTCCTTTAATGTTTTTTGGGCCTTTTTCACAATCTCTTGATCTCTTAGTAGTGTGTCATTCATTCTCCATCTGAAGGAACCGGGTTGAGTTAATCTAAGTTCTATTTTCAAGGCGTTGTGGTCGGAGCATGTTTTTGGGCAGATTTCCACCTTTTTAGTCTTGGGTGCCAGCCCCCTGGAGGTCCAGATTTGGTCGATCCTTGACCAAGACAGGTGGGCCTCAGAGAAAAAAGTTCCTTCTTTACCTAGGGGGTTCTTTGTCCTCCATATGTCGATCAAATCCAGATTGTCAGTCAGTTCGAAAAAAGTTTTGGGCAGTCTGCCGTCTGATGTTAAGTTTTGGTTGTAAGACTTATCCATATGTGTAGACACCACTCCATTCATATCTCCCATCATTATGATGTTAGCATAATCCAGATAGTCCAGCAACGTCTCATGCAGCTTCTTGAAAAATTCTGATTTCCCGTCATTTGGGGCATAAATTCCTAATATCAATATTTTTTCTCCTTGGGTTTGAATTTCAATTGCCAAAATTCTTCCTTGTTCATCCTTAAATAGAAATTTGGGTATCAGGCTCTCCTTAGCGTAGATCACCACTCCTCTTTTCTTTACTTTGTCAGACGAAATAAATTCTTGGCCTAATCTTTTATTTACCAAAACCTTCCTGTGGAGCCTGGTCACATGGGTTTCTTGTAGGCAAATAATGTCCAATTGTTCTTTCTTCAATATGTGAAATAACCTCCTTCTTTTCTCCGGGGAATTTCCGCCATTTATATTCCAACTGAGTAGCCGCAGAGACATCCTGAACTATTCTGCTACACCTAGAGCGGTGTATCTTCTTTCTCCTCTGGTTCCGAAGGTGCAGGTATTGCTCCACCTGGGTTGGGTATAGGCCAATTAGCTGCTGCTTCTTTTTGGAGGTCTTCTCCGTGATCGTGCTGGAACTTTTGTAAGTCCTCTGGTGATCTTATTTTAACCTTCTTCTGTTTGTAAGTGAATGATAGCCCTTGTGGGAACTCCCACCTGTAAGGAATTGTGTTGAGTCTCAGCAACTTAGCCAAATCTGAGTAGGTGGCTCTCAAGTCCAATAACTGTTTAGGAATATCTCGGTAAATTTCCACCCTTTTCTCTTGTATCACAATTGAGTTTTTGAAGTGTAGGCCTAGTATTTTGTCTCTCTCCTCCCTTGATCTCAAAGCTACTAAGCAGTCTCTGGATCTATCTTTTCTTACTAATCTTCCCAACCGAAAAGCCGATACAATTTTGAAATCAATTTCTTCTTTTAAGTCCCAGAACTTTGTAAACTCTGTTGTCAAAAGTCCTTTCAAATCTTCTTGTTCAATTTCTGGGACTGCCCTTAGTCTGAGGTTGGTCTCGCGATTTTTCAATTCCACCAACGAGAGATAGGTTTGTTGGTCCCCTATCTGTTTATGAAGAGGCTTGACTTCCGCTTTAACTTCCTCGACTTCTTTTTTAGCTGATGTTGCAATTTGAACGGCTTCCCCTGCCAGTTTACGATTCTCTTCTGTTGCTCCTTGCAATTTTTCAATTGCTTGGGTATGTTGGGAAACCTGATCTGTCAATTTCTGGATCGAGGATGTTGCTTGGTCAATTTTTGTTGATTGGTTATCAATTTTTTGATTTATTGCTGACAATTGTTCCAAAACTTGTTTCAGTACTGCCTCAGCTCCTCCTGCTGCCATATCTTCCTCTTCAGATTTTTCAGGCTTTTCGGTTTCTACTTTTTGTGTCGCAAGCACAGCTGGAACTGATAATCTACGTCCCTGAGTTAAAGTTGTTTGCAAAAGCTGTGCTTGCTTTTTTGCTTTCTCTTTCTCCTTAGCTTCCTTAGCTTTGGCTGCTCTTGTCTTTCCTGTGCCACTCATCAGTCAACGTTCAAGGTCAAGTGTTGTAATCCCATGGGAAAGGCAAGTCCAGAATTAAAAACAGTCTATTGAGAGAAGGTAAACAGAGAAACTTTCCCAGGCCTCTATATTCCCAATGTCCTCTAGGGGGAGTGCCACCAAAGTTTTAGTAAGAAGAAGGTAACTTTCCGCAATTAAAGTCTCTTTGTTCCAACTTTAAAAACAATTTTAAAAGCAAATTAGTTCCAGCACGCTAAAAGAAAGGTCCTGCAGAGCCCTTTTAAACATATAACAAAGTTCCAGCAAGGTGCCTGCAATTGTATCCACTTCAGCTAGGTGAGCTCAAAATTACACTATCCAGTTACAAAAGTATCTGGAAGCTTGCAACAGTTCCGCAGTTTAAACAACTTTACCCGGCCACCCGGGAATTTGGGGTTAGAGTCTTCCCTTGCCCTTGGGGTGTCCGCTCCAGGTCAATTTTATGCTGTATTTATTCTTTAAAAGTAAAATTCAAATGTGCACGAAAGTCCCGATTTAAAGCTTCAAAGCTTCCCTGTTCACAGCGCTTTCCGCTCTTTAGACCGTCTGCTTTGATCTTGAAAGCAGTGTCGGAAGACGGACTTCCTCTTTCTCGTCTCCCGTTTTTAGCCAAATTTTCCGATTTGATTTGTAGAATCTTAGGTCCTTACTCACGGGTTTGATGTTTCAGCCCGATGTTTCTTGGAAGAAAGGTCAGCGCTCATCCGTGACAGCCGCGCGGCTTCGCCTCCGCAGAAAGAGCGATGAACCCACAGCACCGCTCCCCCTCCTTCACTCCGGAGCCCCTTACGGGGTTCCTTTTGTGATTTCGGGGTCGCTCCAGGTGCCCGCCGGGTCCCACGGCCACGGACTCACTCTGCCCGTGGTTTATCTTGATGGGTTGCCGCTGCGCCATCGCGAGCAACCCTTTTCTGCGGTGCCCCTCTTCAGAGCTCGAAGAGGTCCGCCATCACGGTTTTGCGCCGCCTCCGGAAGTCTCTGTAGGAGTCTCAACTTTGCAGCCGACAATGACCCGCTTAACAACAAAGGCCCTGGGCTTCTTGTTTACTTCCTTCCTTCCCTGACTCCTGGAAGATTACGCACAAGGTTCCCGCTGCTTTAGCCTCCCGACAGCGCTGCTGATTCTCCGAGGCCGCCGCTGCCTCTCCCTTGTTTTAGTTTGTTTTGTGTTTTCGTTAATGCTGCTTTCAAAGAAAAAGAGGGAGGGAGAGCGGGGAGGCTCGGAGGAGGAGGGAGACGTGCAGATTCATTTTGAGGCTTCATAATGCCCTACTTACACACGGCGCATCCCGAGGAAATTCGGCAGATGGATGCCTGGTCATGCTGGCAGTGCAGCAGGTTAACTCCCCGGATTTAGCTTCTATCATTTCACGAGAGCGTTTACGGCACTTTACCGCGTTTATTCCCAGCCGGTGCACTGGCCCAGGCAACTGCCGCCCCCCCCAACCCCACCCCGCTAGCGTGGAGATTGCTGGAGAAAAATACCCCCCCCCCTCCTTATTCTGGAGCCCATGCATTAAATATTCATTGTTCCCAATTTGTGCCTAGGTGTTGATAAGCAGACCTGGCGAAGAAGCGACTAGTTCTTGGCAGTGGGGGGAAAACATCACAGTGGAATTTCAAGGTGGAGCAGGGGGGCAGTTAAAATCTATGGGACAGGTAGGCTGCTGCCCCCACCCTGGTACCACATGCACACACTGGATCGTAAAGCGAGGCGTATATAATTCATTGGCCTCTATTGATGCATTTATACCTTGCCTTTCTCCCAAGTTGGGACTCAAGGCGCCACCCAGCATTTACAAACCACATTACAAAATGCAAAGCAATAAAAACAAACCAGTTGAAAACAATAGTTTTGGGCCCAAACCGTATAGGGCAGGGGTTTTCAAACAGTGTGCTGTGGCACCCTGGGGTGCCTTGAATGATGGTCAGGGGTGCCTTGGGCAACACTGGCCTCTGTCTCTCTTTCCTTCCCTCCCTTCCTCTGATGCCCTCTCAAGTCTCTGCCTCCCAAAGGCTTGCACAGCTGTTTGTTGCAGCAGCCCTGGCTCCAAGCTCTGCAGGCGAATGGTGCGTCTGGGGATGGCCAGGGGGTGCTGGTTGCCAGGAGCTGAGGCAGCATCAGAGTTAGCAAGCAAGCGGGTGAGGGAGCCAAGCCAGTCCACCAACCCTTGCTGTTGGCAATGCACGGGCAAGTGGGAGGCCGAGCACTGGCATTTCTTGTGCTTGCTGTGTGCAAGGTCTGACTGGGAGTTGAGTGCCCAGTGCTGAAGGGGAGCCTTTCCACCATGCAGGCCCAGCAGCGCCCGTTGCTGCCACTTCTTCCTCCCAAAGTAAGGTGTTGGCCACATGTTCACCTTTGGCCAGTCTCCGTTGGCCCACTAAAGCTAGGGGCATCCTCTTCCAAGGCCCCTGTGGGGCAGTGTGAGGAGGCACCTCTCTTTGGGGCAGAAGGGGGCAGCTCAGAGACCAGGGGCAGCAGCAGCAGCTGCCCAGAGGACTCCCAAGGAGAGGGGAGAAGAGAGGAACGCTCCACAAGGGAGGTGTTCGAAACTAGCTCTGCAGGCAAGGGGTGACATAACTGGGCTCCTGAGCCCCACAGGGGTGCCAGAGAAAGAATGCAGTTTGTCAAGGGAGCTGTGGGCTCAAAAAGGTTGAGATAGGGCTTTATAAGTCTACAAAGAAAGAACTCGCTTCCCTACAACGTGGGGCTGGAGGGGGGTCTTTTTTCAGCCTGTGGGTCACATATCCAACATTCTTCATGCACTGTAAGGAAGAAAGTTGCTCTAGCAGATAGGTGGGTTGTCCGTGCATTAGAACAGGCCCGGGGGCCAGAACCAGCCCAATCACCTAAATGCAGCCTGCGGACGGTCCGGGAATCAGTGTGTTTTTACATGAGTAGAATGTGTCCTTTTATTTAAAATGCATCTCTGGGTTATTTGTGGGGCATAGGAATTGGTTCATATTTTTTTTCAAAATATAGTCCAGCCCACCACATGGTCTGAGGGACGGTGGAACAGCCCACGGCTGAAAAAGGTTGCTGACCCCTTCATTAGAATCATAGAATTGTAGAGTTGGAAGTGACCTCAGGAGTCTACGAGTCCAACTACCTACGATGAAGGAATAACAGCCAAGGAATCACATACAGACGGCCATCCAATCCATGTTTAGAAACCCCCAGTGAAGGAGAGACCCCCACTTTCTGAGGGAGTCAGTTCCACTGTCTAACCACTCTTACCATTAGAAAGTCCTTCCTAACGTTTCATGGGAACCTCTGGATGCCAGGATGGCGGTGACTGCGGAAAGCCAAATGCCACTTAGAGAAGGATCTGAAATACTTTCCTTCAAGCTTGAATTTGTTTTGTTCTGGATGGTTTTATTTGATGTTTCAGTGTGTTGTAAACTGCTTTGCGATTTGTTCTTTGAAATATGAAGTGGTATAGAAATGAAAATAACAACAAAAAAGGCTCCTGGACACCTAGGTTTAAGGTGCCATTTGGCGATTAGATTATATATCTTGAGTTTCTAACGCTGCCTGTGAGCATGTGTTGAAAGAGAGGTAACCCCCCCCCCTTTTTATGCTCTTGATTATTTATTGCTTTTGATTTATTTCTTGTTCTTGTTCTCTCCCTTGCTCCCCAATCCCCTGCCTTTAGTACCTTTGGAGAACTGAAAACCGTTCGCCTGCCGAAGAAAATGGCTGGAACAGGAAAGCACCGTGGTTTCGGTTTCGTGGACTTCCTCACAAAGCAGGACGCTAAGGTGAGCAGTGAGAGGCGCTTCCGGTCTGTGGCTGGTCTTGGGGTGAGATTCAGTCGCGTGCCGGCAAATCCTACCTGTGCATTTAAAGCTGATTTTGCGCTCTTGCGTGACAATTAAGGAAGGCAACGGGGAAATTCCCTAGAAAGTGTGGGGGTCACACTTGTTTCGGTGCAGCATCACCTAACCTCCCCTGCAAACGAATCAGGCCAAAAATCAGGGTCGCCTCATCCACCTCCCAACAAATCGGAGCAAATTACTTTTGATAAGCAGTTTGTTACAGAGGATAAGGGTATCGGTAGCTAGCCATGATGGCTTTGTTCTCTCTCCACTGATGGAGGCAGCAGGCCTCTGAGTACCAGAGCTGGGAGTCAAAAGTGGGGAGAGGTTCTCCTGCACACAGGTGCTGCTCTGGGGCATCCAGTTGGGGTATCTCATGAGTCGGCAAACTAAGGCCCGCAGGCCAGATGAGGCCCAATTGCCTTCTGGATCCGGTCTGTGGACGGTCCGGGAATCGCCGTGTGGCTCGCTAGCGTGCACGTTCTTCCCCTCTCCCTCCCTCTCCCTCACACGGTGGTGCCAGTGGTGCCTCCTCCCTCCCTCCTCCTGGCTTCTCGGCGCCCTGCCTAGAGGAGGAAGGGGGCTGGGCTTTGTTGGTGCCAGCAGCAGCAGCAGTGCTCAAGCAGCCGCCATTTTAAGCAGCCCCTCTCCGGAGCCCTTTTGTGCACCACTCATTGTCCCGCCGCTGCGGGTAAGCAAGTAAACCTGCGGGTAAGCAGGTAAACAGGTAAGCAGCCACCAGGGCTCGTGGTGCTCTTTCATCACCCCCCCCCAAAAAATAGTCTGGCCCCCCACAAGGTCTGAGGGACAGTGGAGTGGACCGGCCCCCTGCTGAAAAAGTTTGCTGACCCCTGATCTGGTTGGCTGCTTTGAGAACAGAGTGCTGGACTTGATGGGCCATTGGCCTGGTAGCCAGCATGGTCGTCTTCTGTACTTACGTTCTTAACCCTATAACACCAGGGTAGCCAATTTGGTGCCTTCTGGATCAGTAGCTCCCAAACGATCTTTTTAGGCCACCACCCCCTTGGCACTATAAAGTCACCCCCAGAATTCCCTTCCCTAGAAAAAGCATTATTTGGAAGAGTGGTTTGCAAGAGCCTCTAAGGAAGGTAGCAACACAGTAAACATTCAAAACAGGAACAATGATTTGCACATCTATTCAGAATCCAATAAAAACTACTCAGTTTAATTAATTCAACAAAACAGATGAACATGAGCCAGTGATACCAGCCTTTTAAAAGTCTGATAGTCATTTTCACCTCTAGGCTCCCCCTGCTGCCCCCTTGCCTCTTTTTTTAAAAAAAGAAATTAATATTTTATTAAAAGAATTTAAGTTATAGAGAATAAAGTGATGAAAGAAAAATAAATAAGAGAAGAAAGTTTTAAAAAATACATTAAGAAAGATATAGTATAATACACCAAATAGAATCAGTTACATTTCCATACATTGTTATATAGAAATATGAATACAGTCATACCTCGGCTCCTAAACGCTTTGGGAGTTGAACGTTCCGGCTCCCGAATGATCGAAAACCGGAAGTGACTGTTCCGGTTTTTGAACATTCTTTTGGAAGCCGAAAGTCTGACGGGGCTTCTGTGGCTTCCGATTGGCTCCAGGAGCTTCATGCAGCCAATCAGAAGCCATGCTTTGGAAGTCTTCCAGAATCTCTGGAAGAGATTCTGTTCGACTTCCGAGGTATGACTATAATATTATTGTCCTAATATGTGTATGATTGATAATAACCTACTATATTCTGTACAAACGTGTTCTAAATGTCTGAACAAAGTCTACATCTGTAAGCAACCTGTTCATATGTTGTGTTTCCCCCTTGCCTCTTGGCTCCCTGCCTTGGTAATGCCACTGCCCCCCCAGAGAGCGGTTCCTTCCACTTTGAGACACCGCTGATCTAAAAATTTTGGACTACAACCTCAGCCTCAGACTGCATGGCCCATGGTCCATAATCCAGGAGGATGGTAGTTATAATCTAATGTTCAACCAGTCAGCCGTGATCGACAGGTAGATCCCCTGGTTTTCCTGGTCGATTGCGGGATCCTTATCCTCCCCCCTGGTTCTGTCCTTCCGTTGCGTAAAGTGGTCGCTGTTTGTCGGTTTTTGGAGTTTGATGTGAGCGATGTATGTCATTTCCCCTTAAAAATAGTTATGCAACTCTTTTTAGATAAAGGTAAAGGGACCCCTGGTCATTAGGTCCAGTCGTGACTGACTCTGGGGTTGCAGCATTCATCTTGCTTTATTGGCCGAGGGAGCCGGCGTACAGCTTCTGGGTCATGTGGCCAGCATGACTAAGCCGCTTCTGACGAACCAGAGCAGCACACGGAAACGCCGTTTACCTTCCCGCCGGAGCGGTACCTATTTATCTACTTGCACTTTGACATGCTTTCGAACTGCTAGGTTGGCAGGAGCAGGGACCGAGCAATGGGAGCTCACCCCGTCATGGGGATTTGAACCGCCGACCTTCTGATGAGCAAGCCCTAGGCTCTGTGGTTTAACCCACAGCACCACCCATGTCCCTCAACTCTTTTTAATCCTCCCCAAAAGAAGCTCAACAACTCTGATACCCCCCCCCCAAACAGCTCAGCAACTCTGGTCAATCCTCATTGACAATGGGTAGAAAACTGCCAGGTTTTTTTATACTGGGAGTAGATCTCATTCTCTTGGGAGTTGGACGGGCCTGATCTAAAACATCTGGAGGGCACTGCTTCGGCTACCCCAGGAAAAGAAAAGATATCAATATGGGATCTGTTTCGGCATCATTTTTGCAAAGCGTTCCTCTTTTCCCCGGCCCTAGTCTGTGTGGCTGCCCAGAGCGGAGGCCTGGTGCTGGCAGTATTAAAAATTCAGCTGCTCCGAAGGACCAAGAAACCGCCCATTTAGGAGTGAGGCACAGACCTCTCGCAGCAGCAGCAGCAGCAGCAGCAGCAGGAGGAGCTCAGCTGGCACTGCAGGGAACGTCCTCCACCCGAGCGCTGATGAGTCTTTGTTTTTTAGGAAGAATGGGAAATCTATCAACAGCCTAATGTTGTCTGCCTTTTGTGTCCTGCTAATGGTCTTTGCCTCCAGGCTCTTTGGGCCGAGCATTTAATAGGGCAACGGGGAGCTGAGAG
Organism: Podarcis raffonei; assembly: GCF_027172205.1. NCBI lineage: Eukaryota > Metazoa > Chordata > Lepidosauria > Squamata > Lacertidae > Podarcis > Podarcis raffonei. The sequence goes on from NC_070617.1 coordinate 21,162,798, forward strand.
GCAGAGTGGCCCTGTCCCCCAAATTAAGAGCATTTAGATCTGGTGAGCTGTTGTCCCCCTGGGAGGTGAACTCTGGCTGCCTGCTTCCTTGATCTATGGCAGCTCTGGAACCCAGACAGTTGCCTCCCTCCCTCCCTCCTTGCATCTGTGAGCTATATGTACAGTCATGCCAACAAGACTCCCAAGGTGTGTGGGATTTAAGCCCCAATACAGACAGAATACAGACAGAGGGACACGGGTGGCACTGTGGGTTAAACCCCACAGCCTAGGTCTTGCCGATCAGAAGGTCGGCAGTTCGAATCCCCGCGATGGGGTGAGCTCCCGTTGCTCGGTCCCTGCTCCTGACAACCTAGCAGTTCGAAAGCACGTCAAAGTGCAAGTAGATAAATAGGTACCGTTCCGGTGGGAAGGTAAACGGTGTTTCTGTGCGCTGCTCTGGTTCGCCAGAAGCGGCTTAGTCCTGCTGGCCACATGATCCGGAAGCTGTACGCCAGCTCCCTCGGCCAATAAAGTGAGATGAGCGCCACAACCCAGAGTCGGCCATGACTGGACCTAATGGTCAGGGGTCCCTTTACCTTTACCTTACAGACAGAACAGGCTGACAGGTGGAGATTTGCTTGTACACCCATGTTTACAGATGCTTCGTATATTTCATTTTTAAAAATGAAACATGTGCAGCACCAACAGTAAGCCAGATATTTGATGCTGGGCACTGCATGTAGATTGACACCCGATACATGTGCACATTAAGGAAAAGACAACTCCCCCCCCCCCCCTCAGGAATGGAAATTCATTTTTTAATAATAATTTATTTAGGGGGTTTTTTTACACAAAGTTTGACATTATTTAATTCCCATTCAATATAATAATTTCTTACATTTTGGCTTCCCCCACTGTGACATAGCTGTCCACATTTCCCTTTTTTAAAGGGTAATTCCCTTATTCTGAATAGGATTCCTCATAAAAAAGGTAAAAAGTTGACAACTATGCTCTGTGATGTTCCTGTTGCATTCCTTTATCTGCTGCCACAATGGCCATTTATTTTTTATTGTATTATAGCTTGTATTAAAATCATTTATTTATTCTCCTTCCCTTGCCTATTATTCAAATATCCTGCTCGCAATTTCATTTCATTTCTGTAGTTCTTTTCTCAAATACAGTGGTACCTTGGGTTAAGAATTTAATTCGTTCTGGAGGTGCGTTCTTAACCTGAAACTGTTCTTAACCTGAGGTACCACTTTAGCCAATGGGGCCTCCTGCTGCCGCCGCGCTGCCGCCGCACGATTTCTGTTCTAATCCTGAAGCAAAGTTCTTAACCCAAGGTACTATTTCTAGGTTAGCGGAGTCTGTAACCTGAAGCGTCTGTAACCCGAGGTACCACTGTAGTCTGAAAAGAACCTCCACTCTTCGACAAAGTTCTCATTCCCTTGGTCTCTTATTTTTGCTGTCAACTTTGCCATCTCCGCCCAGTTCATTGCTTTTAAAATCCATTCTTCTTTCATTGAGGCTTCCTTCCACTTCTGCACATACAGAATTCTGGCTACGGTAGGAGTATACCTAAACAGCTTTTGGAATCTCTGCCCCTATAATCCCCAGAAGAAATGCTTCAGGCCTCTTGGCTATTTTAAACATCTTTTTTAAATTCATCATGTATCATTTCCCAAAAGTCTGTCGCCTTTCTGCAAATAGGGATGGAAATTCAGAGGCATCACGAAGCTCCGTTTAGCTCTTGGTCTCGCTAAGTATGGAGTCACACATATTATTAGTTCACCCAGTGAGCTTCGTGGCCGAGCGGGGATTTGAACCCTGCTCCTGCAGGTCCTAGTCCAACATGCTAACCATTACACCACCACTTGTGCAATATGGTTCTAAGAGCATTCTTACCACCTGTCCTTAAGTCTGTGAAAAGCTGAGTGGAAACTGGTAGGGCTTTGGAACTGACATGACACTCCGCCTGGGTGAGACCTCAAGAATCTGGTGGCGCCCAGCTGTCAAGGCTTCATGTGCATGCAGGTTTGCGCAACGCAACCTCGCGTGCTCTCCCTCTCGCACGCGACGCTGGGAAGTGTGAAATTAAAAAGTACAAATTAGTAGACGAGAGCCTACAATTAGAGCCACAGTTGCTTGCCAGGGCCAGGACGACAACGGTTTCTGCCAACATAAACAGCTATTTCAACTCCCTGCAGCTGGCTCCTCCTCTCCTCTCCTCTCCCTCCACCCCACAGCGGTGTTTATTTAAGCCAACACATTGCGCTGCTAATTGGGTAACATTTCGGTGTGAAAATAGGCATTTAGAAACACGCACACAACAGCAGCAGCAAATAAAAACAACCCTAAGCTTGCGGCATTGCAAGGAATGTCAACCGCAGGAGAAGGTAACCTTAAGCAAATAAAAAAAAGTATTCCCATTCTCCGGAAGAGGACACAGCTAGGGTCAAGGAAAGGCACCCTTTCCAATGCCCGGGGAAGGCCTTCTCTACAGTTCCCATTTCCAGGAAAGGCCTCTTCCTTTGAGCCCCAGCTAGCTCCTTTTCTGCCCACCTACAGTCATGTTGTCTGCAAGAAATGACCCAAATCACCCCACCACTTCTGTGATAAACTCGCCATCTTCCTGATGACACAATGCAAGGCCTGGCCGCCTTTGAGATGGATGTTCCGGTTGCAGCTCTCCCATCAAAGACTCTTCCACCCTTGGGCTCGGGAGAACTTTCCAGCAGATCAGTGTGGCAGAAAAGCAGGAGTCCTCTTTGCCCAAGGGAAGGACCAGGGCCGTAGCTCAGTGAGTGGTAGAGCACCGGCCTTGTGTTCCAGAAGTCCCAGGTGGCATCTCCAGGTAGGGCCGGGAATGTCCCCAGTCTGAAACACTGGAGAGCTGCTGCCAGTCAGTGTAGACACTACTAAGCTGGGTGGTCCAAGGCACTTCCTTATGCTGTCCACCAGGATGAGGTGTATCCTAGTGAGAGGGACATAGCTCAATGGTTAGAACAGGCAGAGGCAAACTCGGCCCTCCAGATGTTTTGGGACTACGACTCCCACCATCCCTGGCCACTGGTCCTGTTAGCCAGGGATAATGGGAGTTGTAGTCCCAAAACATCTGGAGGGGCGAGTTTGCATATGCCTGGTTTAGAACATCTGCTTCATCTGCTTTGCATGCAGAAGGTCCCAGGTTCAGTCCAAGGCATTGCCAGCTAGAGCTGGGAGAAACCCCTGTCTGAAACCCCAGAGAGCCACTGTCACTCAATGCAGACATCTAGCTCAGACATCAATGCAGACATCTATTGTATTGGCAGTGGGTGGCTTTCTGTTGCAACTTGAGCAGCTAGCTTTCTCTTGTCTCTCAAGCAGCAAGCTTTATATTGTGCGTTGAGCAGCTAGCTTTCCAGCCTCACTCCCTATCTTTCAACCATGTACATACACTTTTGGGGGAAGGTGCTATCAGAAAATGCCTTTTTAGGAAAAAATGCACCCCCTTTATCTTTCACATGGCTCAGTTTGTGATGGATCTTGTTTCTTCGAAAACGCTCCTTTACCAGGAAGCCCAGCCGAACCAATTCGGTTCCCCTACCAAGGAAACTCTGTGCACACCGGGGCTCCATCGACCTCTACATTTGTGGGGAGGACAGAACGAGAGAGGTGCAGCGGTGACAACTTTTCTTTAAAACCACCTGAACAGCGTCCTTCCTGCTTTCTTTTTCCACAGAGAGCCTTCAACGCCCTCTGCCACAGCACTCATTTGTACGGCAGGAGGCTGGTCTTGGAATGGGCTGACTCGGAGGAAACAGTGGAGGCCCTGAGGCGGAAAACGGCAGAGCATTTTCACGGTACTGTAGCACATATGTACTATTTCAGTTGTCATTTCTGTTGATTTTGTTTCCACTGATTACTATTATTATTATTTAGTGGAATTTGTATACTGCTTTTTTTGTAACATGCAAGCCATTGTCTGTCAGGGCCGAGCTGTGGCAATACAGTGGTACCTCAGGTTAAGAACTTAATTTGTTCCGGAGGTCCTTTCTAAACCTGAAACTGTTCTTAACCTGAAGCACCACTTTAGCTAATGGGGCCTCCTGCTGCTGCTGCGCCACCAGAGCACGATTTCTGTTCTCATCCTGAAGCAAAGTTCTTAACCCGAGGTACTATTTCTGGTCTGTAACCTGAAGCGTCTGTAACCTGAAGTGTATGTAACCTGAAGCGTCTGTAACCCGAGGTACCACTGTAGATTGTTGCACCTAGAATAATGAAATCACAGAATTGTAGAATTGGAAGGAAACCCATCGGGGTCATCTGGTCCAGCCCTCTGCAATGCAGGGATCACAGCTAAGGAATCCCTGGCAGAAGGCCACCCAACCTCAGTTTGAAAACCTCCAATGATAGAGAGTCCTACCACCTTCTGAGGCTGCCTGTCCCACTGTTGAACAGTTCTTACTGTCAGACACTTCTCCCCAGTGTATCGTCGAAATTGCCTTTCTTGTAACTTGATTTGGGCTCTACCTCCTGGAGCAGCAGAAAACAAGCTTGCTGCATCTCCCAAGGGATAGACCTTCAGATATTTGAAAGCTGCTTATCATATCACCTATTAGTCTTCTCTTCTCCAGGCTAAACATACCCAGCTCCCTCGACTGTTCTTCATAAGGAATGGCTCTTCTCTCAACTTGTTCAAGCTTTGCCCCGACCCTATTGCCCTTTTGCCATAGCTCGAATTAGGTTGTGCACGTGGATATTGTGGGGTGGGGGGATGGCTGCAGCTTAGTGGTCCTAAGTTCAATCCCCAGCATCTTCATTTTGGGAGTGACCCCTGAAACCAGGCAGGCAGAGCTACTGCCGGTCAGTGCAGACTATAGTGAGCTAGATGGACCAAGGGTATGACTCAGTATAACCCCGGAGAGTTGCTGCTAGTCAGTGAGGGCCATTGACCAAGATGGGCTGATGGCCTGATTCAGTATAAGGCAGCCTCCTGCATTCCTGTGTCCGGCTTCTAGTACAGTCGTACCTTCGATCCTGAACACCCTGGAACTCGGACATTTTGGCTCCCGAATGCCGCAAACCCGGAAGTGATTGTTCCAGTTTGCGAACGTTCTTTTGGAAGCCGAACGTCGGACGGGGCTTCTGATTGGCTGTAGGAGCTTCCTGAATCCAACCAGAATCTTGCGATTTGGTTTTTGAACATTTTGGAAGTCGAACGGACTTCCGGAATGGATTCCGTTCGACTTCCAAGGTATGACTGTATTTGTAGCAGATGGGTCCCATTCACTGGCCTCATTTTGCCTTCCAACAGCTGCAGTTGTACTCTCCCATCTAATCACCTAATCTCAAGGAGGCTTCTCCCCCATCTCATCCCATTCCCACAACAACCCTGTGAGGTAGGTTATGCTGAGAGAGGCAGTGACTGGGCCAAGGTCATACCCAACGAAATTCTTGGCGGAGTGGGGATTTGAACCCTTGTCTCTCCCAGATCCCAGTCCAACACTCCAACCCAGGGCTAAGCAAACTTTTTCAGCAGGGGGCCAGTCCACTATCCCTCAGACCTTGTGGAGGGCTAGACTATATTTTGAAAAAATAATAATGAATGAATTCCTATGCCCCACAAATAACCCAGAGATGCATTTTAAATAAAAGGACACATTCTACTCATGTAAAAACACCAGGCAGCCCCCACAAATAACCCAGAGATGCATTTTAAATAAAAGGACACATTCTACTCATGTAAAAACATGCTGATTCCCAGACTGTCTGTGGGCCAGATTTAGAAGGCGATTGGGCCAGATCCGGCCCCTGGGCCTTAGTTTGCCTACCATGCTCTGACCACTACACCATCAAGTTCTCCCTTCTCTTCCTAAAGAGGGCCCTGAAACCTGGATTCACAAAGCCCCGCATAGCTCCCTCCAGTTAGCCGCTGCTTCTGCTGTGCTGCCTCTGTTGACGGGGATTGCAATCCTACTGAAAGGGAGAAGGCTCCTCTGAGGAGCAGTGGATTAGTCTCTTTGGATCAGAGTCCCAGCATTGACAGGGCCAGAGACGGAAACTGCTGTCCGACGCAGCTATCGACAAGCATTGACAGGTGCAAATGTACTGGTTGGCAAATATTAGTGTAAGGCTCTCGTCCCCTGTCCCCCCCAACCTAGCACAGGGAATAAGACGTAGATCAATGGTCTTCCTTTGGCTCAATCTCCCCCTGCCCACTTTGCACTTCTTGGAAAAGAGCTAATGTCAAGTCCCTTGCTTGTCTGGAGGGAGGATGCAGAGGGGCCTGCGCTGAAGCCGCAAAGATAACATTTTGTGTTTCTTGCTCCACCCACTTTTGCCTCTGGCCCCGCCCACCACCAACACACGGCCCTTGGGAGTATGCCCAAAGGGGAATGTGGCCCTTGGGCTGAAAAAGGCATCTACACATGCTGTTGTAAATGTTGGGACCCCACCACTGCAGACTTGAGGTTGAAAGAATCCGCACAAGATCGAGGAAGGTTTTGAAACGGAATCAGGATCTTGTGTGGATGAGGCCTGGGGGGGTCAACTCAGAATCAATTTATCCAATGCCAGGGGTTGAGAACCTCCGCCCTGCAGGTCAGATTTGGCTCACCACGCCTCTCTATATGGCCCACAAAGCCTTTCCCCCCAAAACCACACATCACATACACAATCCCTGCGGAAAGCAGGCTGGAACTCCCTGTTCATGAGATGGCGGGTGTAGAATTCAGTCCTGTTTGTTTCACATACACGAGCAAGTTCCCTGCAGCAAACTCACTAGCGCACTTGCACCTTGCAGAAAGCAGGATTGAACTACCTGCACATCAGCTGATGGGCAGAGAGCTCAATCCTGCTTAGTCGCTATCTTCCTTCCACCCTGCTAGCCCTATGGGCTGACTTTGACAGGTAGGTTGGACAATCCTTTCAAACACCTGACGTCATTACAATCGGGCAGCATCCTCCACCATACCGGAAGACAGCAGACTGGCTTAGGGTGGACAGACCAACCCATGCACAGTGCCCAGAGCTCTGTTCTCTGACACTGCACCACCACTCCCTGCCCACCCCAACCCCCCCAGCATATCGTGCCTGAGGCAGCCACCTCACTTTTCCTAAGGCAGGAGTGGGGAGCCTTTGGCCCTCCGTATGAATGGCCATTTCTGTCGGCTCTACCGAGCATGGCCAATGGCCAGCAATGTTGGGCGTTGGAGTTCAGCAACATTTGATGGGCCAAATGTCTCCCACTAATGTTCCCCCAATGGTAGGGCCGGCCTTGAGGTATGCACAGAGCAACAGAAGCAAACCCCCACAGACTATGGAGTGCTAATTGTATTTCTGAAACCAGTGCTTTTAATTTTGAAAGGCAGGAAACAAGTCACCCCCCTTCCTGATGAGGTTTTACACATTTGCAAACAACAAATTGTATGCATTGCCTTTTCCCCCTCCGCCAAAGCCTAGACTACTATTTATTTGTATTTCTCGTGTCTGTCCCTCACTTCTCCAAGCCAACAAAGAGGGAACATGCTTCTGGGGCTGTGTTTGGGGTTTTATTTGGGGGGGGGGAGAGAAAGATGCTGGCAGAAAAGCCAAGTGCAAGCGGGGGCAGAGAGTGAACGCTGCTAGCTGTGTGCTATTCATCCAGAGGGCATTTCAAACAGCAGGCCCGCAGCAGAGAGAGGCTTTCAGCCCCCATTTCCCGGCTGCAGTACCTAGAAACCCGTTGGACAGAGCATAATGGTGCCGGAGGTATCTGCTCGAAAAATCTTTGTTTGCTGTTCTCTCGGGTCGGAGGAAATGGGTTTTAGTATTTGGCTACATGCTCCTCTCTGCCCTTCCTCTCGCCCCCCTCGTTCTATCGCCGGTCCCTTTTGTTGTTGGCAGACCACTCCATGCAGAAGGTCAGTGCACTTATCCACTCACCTTGGACGCTGCGACCTCTGCAGCTGGCAGTGTGCCACTTGTCCCTGAAGGGCTGGCTTCCGTGGGCAAAAAGGGAGCCAGCCCCGATCAGCTTTCCTTGAGGCTGAGGATTGTCTTTCACTGGGGCAGGCAGCACACTCTGGAACCAGAGCTCTTTCCCCAGGGTTTATCTGGAGTGAGGGATTTCGGCCCCCAGCCCAGGGGCTGTGTTTTCTCACAGGTGGCTTTCTGGGGTCCGCGTGCCAGCAGTGGCTGTGGCAAAAGCAGACGTGACCCATCTCCACCCCAGGTCGCAAGACGCATCACCACAGTTCAAGTATACTAATAATAATATTTATACCCTGCCCATCTGGCCGGGTTTCCCCAGCCACTCTGTGTGGCTCCCAACAGAATATTAAAACCACAATAAAACATCAAACATTAAAAACTTCCCTATACAGGGCTGCCTTCAAATGTCTTCTAAACATCAGGTAGTTGTTTATTTCCTTGACATCTGATGGGAGGGCATTCCACAGGGTGGGTGCCACTACCGAGAAGGCCCTCTGTCTGGTTCCCTGTAACTTTGATTCTTGCAGTGAGGGAACCACCAGAAGACCCTCAGTGCTGGACCTCAGTGTCCAGGCTGAGCGATGGGAGTGGAGATGCTCCTTCAGGTATACTGGGCTGAGGCCGTTTAGGGCTTTAAAGGTCAGCACCAACACTTTGAATTGTGCTCGGAAATGTACTGGGAGCCAATGTAGGTTTTTAGGACCGGTGTCATATAGTCTCAGCGGCCACTCCCAGTCACCGGTCTAGCTGCCACATTCTGGATTAGTTGCAGTTTACGTGTCACCTTCAAAGGTAGCCCCACGTAGAGCGCATTGCAGTAGTCCAAGCGGGAGATAACCAGAGCATGCACCACTCTGGCGAGACAGTCCGCGGGCAGGTAGGGTCTCATTCTGCGTACCAGATGGAGCTGGTAGACAGCTGCCCTGGACACAGAATTGACCTGTGCCTCCAAGGACACCTGTGAGTCCAAAATGACTCCCAGGCTGCGCACCTGGTCCTTCAGGGGCACAGTTGCCCCATTTAGGACGAGGGAGTCCTCCACCCCCACCCACCCCCCTGTCCCCCCAAAACAGTACTTCTGTCTTGTCAGGATTCAACCTCAATCTGTTAGCCGCTATCCATCCTCCAACCTCCTCCAGACACTCACACAGGACAGGACAAGGAGTCGTTCCAACCAGTTAAAAGCATCAGAGTGCAAAGCAGGGACAGTGATGGGGTGTAGACTCAGGAGGATGTGTGGCCAGAGGTTCTCCACCTCTGATGCAGATAAGCCATGAACTGTCCACATCACGACAACCCTAATTTGTGGGAATCCACTTTGCAGCTTTTGTATTTCTTTTGGGTGTTGACGAAGGTGGCAGTGAAGAGGGTGGGGGATGCTCAGAGGATGTAGACCCTCAAGAGAAGAATTGTGCCCCTGTGGACCTCCTTGGCAACCTCAGCTTCAGAACAGCCATTGTCGTTTTCCTCTGTCTTTCCAACGAACTTGATACATATCCCGACTGTGTTATTTGAATATGTGGTTATCCTGTAAAAACTTGACTCCTTTTCCCTGGCTGACTTTCCCAGTGCCTTTGGAGCTCTCTCCATTCTGCCATATAGGATTCCCCCTCTATTAATTTGCTTTGGATTGTCTTTTAAATACTTCTTTATTTGCCCAGGCTTTCCCCTGCCCCCAAGGTCCTGAATCTGGTCATTGAAGCTGGGCTCCTGGGCTCAGCAGTTTTGGGCTTTGTGTTTTATCCGCTGCTATAATGATGTGGCAATCAATATTTTTCCACTTCTGATTTTATGCACCGAGTTTTGTACGCCACTTAAGCGTTTTTCTGTAATACTAAAGTGGGGGATATATTCTTAAACAAAATAGTGGCAAATCCTTACACGCACGAGACACACCAGTCCTCCTGAGCCGTACCTGTCTGTCGTTGAAGTCGGTGTCAAGTTCCTCTCATTGTGTTGCAGGCACTGGCTTCCATGTCTCTTAATCTTGCCTTGGAGCATCTTGTCCCCCCCCCCAAGCTTTCTAAAAGTGACATCCCCAAGTACCGTTTGTTGGCCTCACTGGTGTAACCTGACTTCTGTTGAACGTTGGCATTGCAAGAGCTCAGTTTGCTGCGTCTCCTTGATCTTACGCATGGGAACTTTGCTTTCTTCATCTATTTATTTATTGCATTTATAACCCACCTTTTCTCCAAGGAGCTCAAGGTGGTGTGTGTGGTGTCCCCCCCCCCCCGCCGCCGCCCATTTAATCACCACAACAACCCTCTGAGGCAGGTTGCGCTGAGAGCCAATGGCTGGTGGCAGTGGTCACCCAGTGAGCTTCAGAACCTGAGCAACACAATTGCAATTCCCAGTACAGTGGTACCTCAGGTTACATACGCTTCAGGTTACATACGCTTCAGGTTACAGACTCCGTTAACCCAGAAATAGTGCTTCAGGTTAAGAACTTGGCTTCAGGATGAGAACAGAAATCGTGCTCCGGCGGCGTGGCAGCAGCAGGAGGCCCCATTAGCTAAAGTGGTGCTTCAGGTTAAAAACAGTTTCAGGTTAAGAACAGACCTCTGGAACGAATTAAGTACTTAACCCGAGGTACCACTGTACAGTCATACCTCTTGTTACGTTCGGTTCAGGTTACGTCTTTTCAGGTTGCGTCCCGCGGCGAACAGGAAAGAACGGAGCGGGTTACTTCCTGGTTTTGCCGCATGCGCAGACGCTCAGAATGATGTCACCCGCATGTGCAGAAGCAGTGAATCACGACCCATGCACGCGCAGACGCGGGTTGCTTTCTGCTCATGATGCGAACAGGGCTCCAGAACGGATCCCGTTCGCATCCAGAGGTACCACTGTAGCTGGTATTTGGAGACATCTTACCTCTGACACAGGAGGGAGAACGTAGCCATTGTACCTAGTGATCCCAGACAGCCTTACCGTCTGTATTCCGGATTGCAAGGCAAGAGCACCGCTACCCTTCCAGAACCCAGCAAGGCTTCCTCCAAATCCTGGGCCTCGCCCATTCCTTCTGCTCCCAAGCTGAGCAACCAGCTTCCTTCGTGACTGCCTGAATTTTCCTCTCTCCGCTTGCGAGCTCCGTGATGGGTTTGTGAGACATTTTAGTGCCGAGCACGGCAGCCGCCAGCTCCTGTGGCCCCCCGCCCTTCCTCCCCACCCCCCCACCCCCTTTAATCGGAGGCTTGTTTTGGAAATATTTCCGAGTGAGTCGGTAATAATCCTGTGCACACTTCCCCCCTCTCGGGAGCCGCGGTTCGTGCGGAGGAGGTGCCCGCTCCCAATCCCGCTAAATTACTATTGACTTGTGTTCCGTGCGCTCCACAAACATTTCACTCAGCCGTCACCAGCAGGGCCGGCGGTCTCCTGCCAGGGGTAACTTGGGAGGCCAGCTGCGCAAGGCCACACATCCTGCTCTTCCCCATCGATCAAAGAATTAAACTGACAGGAGGGGAAATTTTCAGGCCCGGCTGAGGCTTGGGATGGAGGGTGGGGGGGGAGCGAGCACGCCTTGGACAGAGGGGGGCGGGACGAGACGCAAATGGAAAGCTTGGGAGGTCGTGGGGGTCCAGGATGTGGGGAGGCGGGGGTGTCTCTGTTTCATATGTCAGGCGCTGAAATGATGAGAGCAGATTTTGCCAGAAGTGCTTCATCCAAGCCTGGTTGTGTTGTGTTGTTTCTTTTGTCTCCCCCCTCCCAATTTTTATTAAATTCTTTCAACATATAGCAACGCCATACAGATAAACAATGCTTTTTCTGGGAAAAAGGTGGGGGAACTCACCAAAAAGGAAGTAAGTTTATTGTGGGCCCAGTCACAGTGCCGCAGCCCCCCACCAGGCAGTGGTTAAATGTAAGATGTGATTAATAAACGTAAGCAGACAATGATCTGGAGTAGCAACGGCCACAACTTTATTGATTACAGATATAGGTAGATTTTTGGTTGAGATATTGGGCGTATATCCGTTCCAGCACACCCAGACAAAAAATAATAATTAATATTTTATTTTTTAAAAAGTAAGGGAACTCAGCTAAAAAACAAACAAACCCTGCAGATAAATAGCCATAACCCAGAAGCCAGTGTTTAGGCAATGCATGCAAAATAACAATCAAATAGCACAAGTTCTTATCCTGGATCATAGGTATAGGAAGGTGATAGGTGGTTATCCAGAAAGTTTTGTAACTTGTGGTGAGTCCCCTGTTTTCATTTTTCGCCATGTACATAATGAAGCTGTGCCATTCAATTGCAAAAGGGTCTTTGTGCAGAACAACACATACCCCTCCTCTGAAATCTTTGCACAAAGAGTGGTTAAGAAACTTCTTTTTTAAAAGTTATTGATTTGTTAACAACAGCAAAAAGTGCAAAACAAGAGAAAGAAAACAAACAATCAGAAAATTAAACCATAAAGCAGTGGTTTTCAACCTGTGTGCCATGGCACCCTGGGGTGCCGTGAATGATGGTCAGGGGTGCCGCGGGCCATACTGACCTCTGTCCCTCTTTCCTTCCCCCCCTCCTCTGATGCCCTCTTCTGTCTCTCCCTCCCAAGGGCTTACACAGCTGTTTGTTGCAGCGGCCCTGGCTACAAGCTCTGCAGGTGAATGGTGCCTCTGGGGCTGGCCAGGGAGGGCTTCCCAGGCCCCTGTGGGGCAGTGTGAGGAGGCACCTCTCTGTGGGGTGGAAGGGGGCAGCTCAGAGACCAGGGGCAGCAGCTGCCCAGATGACTCTTAAGGAGAGGTGAGAGGAGGCTGAGGGAACACTCCACAAGGGAGGGTGTTTGAAAAAGGGCGAGAGGCTGCCAGCTCTGCAGGCAAGGGGTGACAGAACTGGGCTCCTGAGCGCTTGGGACTTTCTAGTTTAGAGGCAAGGCAAGTAAAAGGAGGCATGTGAAAAGTTTATAAATTGATGCATGGCACAGAGAAAGTGGGTAGAGAAAAGTTTTTTCTCATAATGCTAGAAATCGTGGGTGTCCCATGAAGCTGAGTGTTGGAAGAATCAGAACAGATAGAACAAAAGGACTTCTTCATGCAGCTCATAGTTAATAATAATAATAATGATAATAATAATAAAAATATTTATACCCCACCCTCCCCAGCCAAGACCGGGCTCAGGGCAGCTAACACCAAATATAAAAACAATTGATTGAAATACAGCTTAAAAAAACAAGATTAAAATACAACATTAAAACATTAGAATGCAGCCTCATTTCAGTGGAAACTCAATCAAAAACTTTTTGGGGATAAAAACGTCAAGTCTTCACCAAGGCTAACTATCCAGACTGGTGCTACATGGGCCAGAAAAAAGCCAGGGAAGTCCCCAAATAGGAGTACCAACACGGAAGGAGAAAGGAAAAAAGAAAGAGGGGGTGGGAATCAAATTGATTCCAAGCCAAAGTTAAGCTATGGAACTTAACTCCCACAAGAGGCGGTGATGGCCACCAACTTGGATGGCTTAGGAATAGACAAGTGCATTGGGGACAAGGCTATGAGCCACAATGGCTATGTTCTGCCTCCACCGTCAGAGGCGCTAGGCAGAGTGCTGTTGGGCTCATATCCTGCTTGCAGGTTCTCTAGGAGCATCTTATGGTTGGCCACCGTGAGAACAGGATGCTGGCAAAGATCACCAGTGTCAAAGCAATGATTCTTCAACATCAACTTTGTTGGACTGGTCATGTTGTGCGGAGGCCTGATGATCGTCTTCCAAAGCAACTACTCTATTCCGAACTTTAAAATGGAAAGCGTAATGCTGGTGGTCAACAAAAGAGGTTTGAAGACTGTCTCAAGGCAAATCTTTAAAAATGTAGTATAAACACTGGCAACTGGGTAACACTGGCCTGCGAGCACTCCAGTTGGAGGACAGCCTTTATCAAAGGTGTCATGGATTTTGAAGACACTCGAACCCAGGACCCAAGGGAAAAACGTGCTAGGAGAAAGGAGAATTGGCCTCAACAGTCACTTACGGACTCATTGTTAAAACCGTGTTTATGGAAGACAATCTTACTTGGCTACGAGTGATCACCAAAGAAGAAAGAAGGACTAGATGGGCCACTGGCCTGATCCAGCATACTCGTCTTAGGTTCTTTTGTTAAAATAAAAATCCACCCACCTAGCCCCCCAATCAGATTTTTATTTTTAGTGAGGTTGAGTTAGCAAATCTGTAGAGACAAGACATGACTTTTACCTCCATTAAAAAATAAATAAATGCATGCAGCCAAATCGTAATCTTGTCCCAGCCTCGAAACAGGTGTGGACACCTGTCTCCAAATGACGCCTTCCCTGGCTCTCAGCTCTGACGCTTGGACAAAGCTACGTCAAGTCGTTGGTGAGATAGGAAGGGCTCCTGTCACTCCACCCACCCACCCGCCGCCTATTCCATCTCCCGCAACGTTCGTAAAAAGTACAAGAGCAGAAGTACAACTTGGTCCTGGCATTCTGTCAAGGAATTAATTGGAAAAATAAAAAAAAATCATTAGATGGGGGGACTCCAGAAATGCAAAATTGTTTGGTCGAGGACGGAGCAGGGGAAAGCACGGCTTTTGTCAGGTTAATTTCTCCCGTATTGATGTTTTGTGACATTTACTTGTTGTTTATCTTCGGAAGCAGCTGTAATGCTAAAAGAAAATGCAGCAGCTTGTCCTATGTGTTTATTTTACACCCTCTCCCTGAGTCCTGCAAGTACATTTTATTTGTTTGTTTGAGATGGGTGTTTTGATGGCTGAGATCGGGCTTTGAACAGCTGTTCCCCACATGGAGAGCTGCTTTCTAAAATTGCGGAGGAAGTGCAGAAGGGGGGGCGTGTTTTGCAAGGAATGTTCACAGTGAGCCTCTGCTGTTCACTTGATCCTTCTCTGAGTTTGGGAAATAGTAAAGGAGATATATGTATAAAATATGTATATATGGCTTTGTGTTTTCCCCTTTACTCCTCTGCCAACTGCTTAGTTTTTCTTCCTTTCCCTAGGCTCTATGAGGTTTCCCCCAAAAGAAGCCTGTTTGCCACCTCTTGCATGCTCTTTCCACATTCCATGACTGACACTTGCCCTGCAGAAGTTAAACCAAACTTAATTTGGTGAAGGAGTGGGGAGACTTCATTTCCCCCTATTCTGCCCACCAGCACCCAGGATTGGTTGAAATAGTGTGAGGTCACGGAATGCTGACGAACAGTCTCCAGGGGAAGGGCCAGTCATGGAATGTGGGCAAAGCATGCAATAAACGATGGGCAGGGAGGGGGCGGCTCTCAGAGTCTAGAAGCAGGAAGAAGCTCTAAGGTGTTGCTAGAGAAGAAGGGTAAAGAAAAATTTGCTGAGAAACAAAAGGAAATGGAAATGGAGTGAGCAGAGGAAAGAACAGTGAGGGTAGAAGGCAAGAAAGCCAGAGGCGTCAACAGTGAGGCAAGAGATGCTAAGAGGAGGAGGAGGAGGAGGAGGAGGAGGAGGAGGTTGATAATAATAATAATAATAATAATAATAATAATAATAATAATAATAATTATTTCTACCCTGCCCATCTGGTTGGGTTTCCCCAGCCACTCTGGGAGGCTTCCAAAGAAAGAGTAAAAATACATTAAAACATCAGTCATTAAAAACTTCCCTAAACAGGGTTGCCTTCAGATGTCTTCTAAACGTCAGATAGTTGCTTATTCCCTTGACATCTGATGGGAGGGCGTTCCACAGGGCGGGCGCCACTACAGAGAAGGCCCTGTGCCTGGTTCCCTGTAACTTCACTTCCTGCAGTGAGGGAACCACCAGAAGGCCCTCCTTTGGGCGTTAATTATACTTAGTGGGGCTCTACATTGCTATTCTGCAATGTGGTTGTGGTGCTAATGGCTGTTGGTCAGGGAGGGGGGGGAATACTGCTCCTCTTCTTTTCCACTTTACAACCCAGCCAATTTGTCAGCTCCTTCCTCAGTTTCCCCTCCAGCAAATGGGGATTTTGAGAGATCACGTTCCACCCCTTCGGGAAAAGTTTGCATGGTGCCTGCGAAATATTTAAAGTTCATAGCAGCGAGCAGTCAGAGCAGTGAGCAATTCTTTCCTCCTGCATCTTAAACGCTCCTCATGGGCTGCTCTCAGGCAGTTGGCAAAGCCACCTAAAGATAAAGGCAGGACCGCGAGGCCACAGCCAGGGAAATCCGGGTGCGGCGCTGCAGCGGAATTGCGCAATTGTTCAGCATCCTGTTCTCGCAGTGGCCAACCAGATGCCTGCAGCAAGCCGCCAAGCAGGACCCCCAAGCCCAAGAGCCCTCTCCCCTCCTGCGATCTCCAGCAGCTGGTATTCGGAAGCATTTGCTGCCTCCAACAGGGCGTAGCCGGCGGAGTCAGGAAACAGCAGAGTGCAGCTCTGAACGCCACCGTCTCTGCAGGCTACGCTCTTTGCCCTTGTGGCCTGTTTGCAAACTCCCGCGTGGCACTTGGTGGGCAGGGCGCCAGCTAGGTGGGCCTCTGGCCTGACCCCACAGGGACCTTCCTTACATCCTTAGCTGCAGCCACCCTGCCTTGCCCTCCTGCAGCTCCAGAGGTGGCCACATTTGGCTGCGGCGGCAGCATCTGTTACTGCCTAGAGGGTCTTTTCTGATTGCTGGCTGAAGCAGCCTTGCGGAGAGAGCCGTGGCAGGAGGGGACCGGCCTCAGTGACCCTTCTGCCTCAGTTCTTGCCATGTTACTGACACCACCCCCACCTGAATCAGGGGTGGGGGATGGGGAGCTGCTTCCTCTCCCTCATTTAGAGCCACAGCCTCGCTCGCTTGCCCGGGGGTTTCCCTGCATCTGCACACCAGCTCCCCATTCTTCCCACCACCGCCATCAGCTGCCGCCACCACGCTCTCATTACGCCGTGGCAGGTTCGGTTTCCAGCGGTCTTTGTGCAGTGGCATCGCCTTGCTGCCCTTGCGGCAGAGAAGCGATTGCCGAGAGCTTCATTGGGAGAACAAGCTGGTCAGCGACCGAAATAAATTGATTCATTTGTTCACACTGGGGGAGGGAGAGACAGAGAAAACAACCATGTGTGCTCTTCTGGAGATTCTTGCTAGAAAATCCATAGAATATAAAACACAGAAAAGGTTGGGGTTGGGCTTAGGACCAGTTAGCACATCATGACCTCCTCAATGAATAAAAAGTTCCAGAGGTCATGTTACATACGTCACAGTTGCCAAACATCCATAACAGATGTGGGGATCTTCGAAGGGGAATATTCTGATGGGTTGTGCCCCATTGGGAAGGGCCGAAGCTCGTTGGCAGAACATACGGAAAGGAAGCTGTCTTCTACTGAGCCTGGCGATTGACCCACCCAACTTTGTGTTGCCAGAGAACAAGGTTTCAGGTGGGACACATTCCCAGTCCTAGCTGGAATGTTTTCATGCCGATTGGCTGCTGGGAGCACAAAGCGACAGCTGCCTGCTTCCCCCTCAACACAACCTCAACTTTTTCTCGCTTGGCCCTTTGCAGATTCCCCGACCGCGAAGAAAACAAAGCAATCAGCTGTTCTGGAAGAAATCCTGGAGAAGCTGGAGGATGAAGGGAGTGAGGAAAGCAGCTAATGCCACTGGCCCCAGAACGATGAGGTAAGGGGAGGGATCTCTTTCTTTCTTTCTTCCTCTCTACTGTTAACAGGGAAGGTTATTTGAAAGAAGGTGTAAGAGAGGATCCTCTATCCAATTGTAAACCTCTTTTGTTCCTATTGTTCCACTAAGGTCGGGTGGGTGTAGTAAGGTGTAGTTGTCACAGCACTGGACAAGGACTTTGGAAGACTAGCGTTCAAGTCCCCGCTCAGCCGTGAAGCACGCTGGCTGACCTGGGGGCCACAGTCTCAGCCCCTCAGCCTAACCTAGCTCGTAGGGTTGTTGTGAAATATAAAGATGCAAGGGAGAGGAATCTTGAACGTCAGATTAAGCTCCTGGAGGGAAGGTGGGAGATAATGTTGCTAATAGGTCAACAGTCTTGAAGCCTAAGCCTGCGTTCCCCTGTGGTCAACCTTTTGGGATGGGGACAGGACCGGGGGCGAAAGTGGATGTTGGCAAGTACAAAGGATGGCAGAGGAGAGAGTGCTGAGAGCCAGGCATGTTTGGAAGGATGCCTTTGACTTGGAGCAACAAGGCTTCAGCTTAAAGTAGGGCACCCCAGACTTACAGGCAATGGCGGATGATTCCGATTGGGCAGAAGGGAGGAAGGCCACCAGTAGGTGGGGCTAGAGCCAAAATAGTCCTAGTTTAGTCCCCATATCCTTCTCCCTGTTGAATTAAAAAAGGAGAATACGGAGATTAAGGAGGAGGAGGAAGCTAACAGCCTTGAGGCCTCAGAAACCGCCCTGAGACCTCCAGGTATAGGGTGGTATATAAATTCAAAAAATAATAAGCCTGCCCCCAGGACTGGTTGCAGTTAAGAAGGCAGGCAAGTGGGGGCTGGTTGAGGACAGTCCGAACGTGGTGGAGCATTGTCCAATTTTCCCCTAGTGGGCTAAGCTCCTCTGATCAACAACAATTGAAGAAAGCAGAAGAAACCATTCCTTCTCTCTAAAACAAAGGACCTGGATTCTGGAAGTCATGCTTGCTGTTTTCCCTCATGCCCCCACCCCACCCTGAGGGGGACTGCAAAGTTGGGGGAGCGCTGTCCTCCTCTACCATATTTAGATGTCTTAAGTTATAACGTCGTAGCTGTTTCAGGTTGCTTTTGAATTGTGTGCCTGTTTGCCTCCTTGGGGCGGAAGGGCAGGGTGTAAATTCCATAAATATTGAACATAAGAAGTGCCTGCTGGATCAGGCCAGCAGCCCATCAAGTCCAGCATCCTGTTCTCACAATGGCCAACCAGATGCCTTTTCTGGGAAACCAGCTAGCAGGATCCGAGCACAAGAGCCCACTCCCCTCCTGTGGTTTCCAGCACCTGGCATTCAGAAGCATCGCTGCCTCCGATAGTGGAGGCAGAGAGAGCCCTGCAAAGTGTTGGTTATCACTGCCTCCTGTGGGAGTGAGTTCCACAGTTTAACTGCGCAGTGCATAAAGAAGTTCCTGCTTTCGCCTGTCCTGAATCTTGCCATTTCATCCTGGACTGCTGCAGAACCATGTCATGTGGGCAAGCATGGGCATAGCCAGGATATATGATTGGGGAGGGCAGAACCGAGCTATCTGCGACTCGGTTGGTCAGTTAGTTCGTTACCGTATTTTTCGCTCTATAAGACGCACCAGACCACACTTAGTTTTTGGAGGAGGGAAACAAGAGGGGAAAAAATTCTGAATCCCAGAAGCCAGAACAGCAAGAAGGGATCACTGCGCAGCAAAAGCAGTGATCCCTCTTGCTGTTTTGGCTTCTGGGATAGCTGCAGAGCCTGCATTCGCTCCATAAGACGCACACACATTTCCCCTTACTTTTTAGGAGGGAAAAAGTGAGTCTTATAG
Source organism: Podarcis raffonei (assembly GCF_027172205.1). Lineage (NCBI taxonomy): Eukaryota > Metazoa > Chordata > Lepidosauria > Squamata > Lacertidae > Podarcis > Podarcis raffonei. The sequence goes on from NC_070617.1 coordinate 21,182,114, forward strand.
AGCAAAAAATACGGTAAGTATTTTTATTGATTTACAGTGGTACCTTGGGTTAAGAACTTAATTTGTTCTGGAGGTCTATTCTTAGCCTGAAACTGTTTTTAACCTGAGGTACCACTTTAGCTAATGGGGCCTCCCGCTGCTGCCGCACCTCCGGAGCATGATTTCTGTTCTCATCCTGAAGCAACGTTCTTAACCCAAGGTACTATTTCTGGGTTAGCGGAGTCTGTAACCTGAAGTGCATGTAACCCGAGGTACCACTGTACTTGATTTGGGGGGGGGCAGCTGCACCCCCCTGGCTACGCCCATGTGGGCAAGCCTCATAATCTGGGCCACTTATTGGGCTTATGGTGAAAGGCCTGCCTTCATTCACTGAAGCCTCCTCACAGGCCAGAAGGCAGTGTTTTGCTCTCAGATCTTTGGCCACCCCGGATGTTCCCCAAGCCTTCCCTCTGGCTGCTGCTGCTGCTGGCATTGAGTGCTGGCCCTCATCGAGATTGGCTGCTGCCCTCCCTCCCCTCTCTTCCCACCCCCCCTCCCCGAATCCAAGCTGTGCTCTCCAGAGGAAGATGTCAGAGTCAGAGGCATCCAGAGGCACCCTGAAATTAAGAGCTCTTCCAGAGGCCCTGTGCTTATTCCAGAAGCGCAGTGGGAAGGTGGCTGCGACTTAACCTGGCGGGGATTAGCCGGCAGCTTCCCTTTCATCACGAGAGCCCCCCTCTGCCCTCCCACCAAGGAGGCAGGTGTATTCGAGAGGCAATTGTTGGCCAGATGGAGCCCTGAGCCGCCACTCAATAGGCTTCCCCACCGCCGAGGGGTCTCCAAAAAAAAAGCCCAGTAATCTGCCGGGGTGGGGAGTGAGTTGCGGCCGCCCCACTGCTTGGCCCGTCAGCAAGAGTGCCGCACAGCAATAGGCCAGGAGCAGGAGGGAGGGAGGGCACATGTTCTCAGGTAATTTGGGTGCTGGCTGGGGGGCTCCTCGCACCATTGCAGGTTGTCTGCGACCGTCTTCCATGCAAATCAGTGATGGCACCTCTGCGGCTCAGAGGGGGAGAGGTGGGGAAACTCTGAACCATCACAGAGGGAGAGATGCCTTGATGGTAGCCAGAGAATGCAGGAGTCAGAAGCAGCGATGCTTCTGAAAGCAACTTGCTGGAAAGCACAGGAGGGGAGAGGAGCTCTTGTGCTCAGGTCCTAAAACAAGCGTCTGGTTGGCCACTGTGAGAAGAGGATGCCAGACTAGATGGGCCATTGGCCTGATCCAGCAGAGCTCTGCTTATGTATTTATGGATGGGGTGACCTAGGCTGATCCAGCATTCCCCTAAAGGTAAAGGTACCCCCTGACCATTAGGTCCAGTCGCAGACGACTCTGGGATTGCGGCGCTTATCTCGCTCTATAGGCCAAGGCAGCCGGCGTTTGTCCACAGACAGCTTCCGGGTCATGTGGCCAGCATGACTAAGCCGCTTCTGGCGAACCAGAGCAGCGCACGGAAACGCCGTTTACCTTCCCGCTGGAGTGGTACCTATTTATCTACTTGCACTTGACGTGCTTTCGAACTGCTAGGTTGGCAGGAGCTGGGACCGAACAACGGGAGCTCACCCCGTCACGGGATTCGAACCGCCGACCTTCTGATCGGCAAGTCCTAGGCTCTGTGGTTTAGATCACAGCACCACCCGCGTCCCCTAAACATTCCCCTAAAGACCGGGTCTAAAGCCGTTTCTGCACCAACATGCATTATGATCTTTAACCTTCTTGTTTCTTAAGGACAGAGTTTGCTTGCTTCTCAGCGAAGCCTGCTTTGTTTGCCAAGTGTATGTAAAAGATCTTTTCCTCCCCCGAATGTCTGGGATAATTATTTCCACTTCTGGGGACAAAATGTTTTTCCTTGTTTCAGAACAGGGACATCCAACTCCCAAGAGACTGTAATCTACTCCTGGGGGGAAAAACTAGCAGTGATCAACCCATGGGGGGGGGGACCCAAAGTTGTTGAGCTTTTTTTTTAGAGGGGGGGGCGCCAGAGTTCTGCCAAACGCACCAGCAGCAATAACTCCACCTTCCATTTTTGCAACCGTGCACGAATGCAATCGTGCTCTTTTTCCCCGGCAGAGGAAAATGAGACCACGATCAACTGCTATCACCAGGGGATCAAGGTGTTGATCATGGTCGACCAGTTGGACATCCCTGTTTTAGAACAACAACCACCACCACCCACATACGCTCACAGCCATTTCTGTACAGCAGTAGACACTGCTAATTTTGCACTATGCTAAATTTCAAGAGAAAACACCAGAGGAAGTTGAGTCACAAGCCTCTGGCCCTTGTAAGCAGTGGAGATGATTGGTCCATTTGGGCTCCTGGGCCACTGTTCCACCAAGCTCAGTCTCAAGAACATCTCAAGGAGAGCTCTGCTGGATCAGGTCCATCTAGCCCAGCATCCTCTTCTCACTGTGGCCAACCAGATGCTCCTGGGAAACCTGCAAACAGGACCTGAGCATGAGAACAATTCTCCCCTCCAGCAACTGGAGAATGTACCCATCATGGCTAGTAGTCTGCTCTCAGACAGCCCCCACCTGCCAGCCTTCTTACTTGCAAGCAGTCCAGGAGGTGTATAATTCAGCAGGGAGGAGGAGGATGGGGACAAAACGAGAATTTCATTCCCTGTGCCTGTCATTGGCTCTGGCGCCACCTACAGTTGACCTCCCTCCCTCTGGGTTTACACCAACAGGAGCAACCAACATGGTGCCTTCCAAGTGTCATTGGACTCTCGCTCCCATCAGCCCTAATGGTCAAGGATGATAGGAGTCATCCGGGGGGGACCACGGTGGCCAACTCTGGTCAACACACTATGTAACATAAGTCAATCTTCAGCTGGTGTTGGTGGCAATTCTTCACTGAGAATCATGTACTGAAATGAACACAACCCTTAGGGCTGGGTGATGTATCAATAGATAATTCAAAAAAAGTTTCAAGTCCATATCGTGATACTGGTTTCATAATTTTTGACCTGGCGATATATTACGAATCGTGGTGTGTGTGTGTGTGTGATGCAAAAATCACATCGTCGCAAAAACCATGAAGCCAGCCCATGCCTCCACATAGCTCCATCCTTATTTCAGACATTGTGATATATCAGTATATCGCAATGTTCAGCTGGTGATATATCGCGATGTTGAAAACCAGATATCGCCTAGCCCTGGCTCCCATATAAATGGCAAGAGTGGAGAGTGGTCTATTAGTGCCTTGGAGAGCAGTTCAAATCCCCTCTTGGTCACGAATCTCTCTTAGGGGACCTTGGGGAGGGGGCCAGTCCCTGCCTGCCTCTCAGCCTAACCTACCCCACAGGCTTGTTTTGGGGATTAAATGAGGAAGGGGAGAGAGAACCATGTACACTACCTTGGAGATACAAATGCAGGCAACCCATCTAGGATTGAGTTGGCTCTGCCTGTCATTGGCTCTGGCGCCACCTACTGTTGGCCTCCCGGCCTCCCACTCCAGCACTCTCAGCTGCAAGTGATCCTCATGGATAATAACGAGCGAGACGGACACCCCTAACAAGCATGCAGCAAAAGTGTTCAGCCACAGGCAGCATGTATCTCCCCTCCCCATACCGTCTTCCATAGCAGGGTGGATTCCTCCCCCCCTCCCACAAGCTGCCTCCCCTGCAGTACCAAGGCAAAGGATTAGTGCAGGCAGAGCAGGTAGGCTTTCGCGTACAGAGGCGAGCTTGGTTTCAACATCTAATTCAATTTGTTCTGCTGAGATTGAAATATGAAATGCTTGCCAGTCAGATGTTCAAAGGCACCAGAGGTTGGGATGGGGGGGCGGTGTGGAGGGAGGGGTTGAAGAGAACAGAGAGCGCTTTCTGAAGTTTGCATTTTTATGAAAATCAATTTAACCGTTTGATTTTCCCCTCCCCACCCGCAGCACGCGATTGGGTTTGTTTTTGTTTCCAATTCCCGCCCCCTTTTCCAGCCTTGATGAAGACTTTTAATATCTCAAACCACACACACACCCCCCTCAATAATGATGTTTATCTCCTTTCACCAGGGGTTTGTTTGGGGCTTTTTAAAAAAAGTGTTTTGTTTTGTCCTAATAATGTTACGAGTATAAAAGGAATCTCTTCTGATGGACAATTGCACACACAGCTGCAAGGACCACTTGTTGACAATTTCTTTGTCAAAAGGAGACTCTGGCCTCTGTGATGAGTCTTGGGGGCGGGGGGGGCGGTTAAATAAATAAATAAATGCTGCTCCTGCTCCTCCTCCCCTGAAATATTCTAATCACACTGAATTTAGTGGTGGGGGAGGGAATTGCAAGTTAATTCATTAATTACACCAGAGTGGGTGAAACTTCAATCTTAATTAAGAGTTTTAAGTAGTAGAGCACTGGCTGGTTGGCTGTTTTTCTTCTTGTATTGAAGATAACACTGAGGCAGTGCAGGTTGTTGTTATTATTATTATAGTAGTAGTAGTAGTAGTAGTAGTAGTAGTAGTAGTAGTAGTATCTGGAAGGCTGGATCCTGCCCCTTCACATTTTACACTCCAGTTGGCTTGTTTGTTTCAATGATTGTTGTACTCAAAAGAGAAGGGTTATTGCTACGTTCGGAAGAGATACCTGGAGAGCTAAAGGTTCCCCACACCTGCTTGAGGCAATCCAGAATAAAGGAGCTTTTAAGACTTATATGTGCCTGTCGTTAACGGACCTCTGGAGTTATTAAAAATCCTCCCTCCTGTTTTCAGTGAGACGAGCAGAAAGGTAAAACATAGCGGAAGATGGATGATGATAATTATTATTATTCTTTCATTATTTGTATGCCGCCCATCTGACTGGGTTGCCCCAGCCACTCTGGGCGGCTTCCAGCATAACATAAAAGCACCACGAAACATAAGGCATTAAAAACTTTCCTCCACAGGGCTGCCTTCCGATGTCTGGGTTCCGGAGGTGGGAAAGATGTGGCGGAGGTTGAGGAGTTAACTTTTTTTGTTCGTCAGCCAGGGAAGGACTCGTGATTATCAGATGTTGATTAGGGGCAATATCGTTGCAGTCCAAGCATGTCCAGTGAGCAACTGGGCTGTCTAAATTTGCTGAAGTTTCTGAACCATCTTCAGATGGTCTTTAATCCCGTGGTGCCTGGTGCAGAGAAGGTGGGATAGGGCAAAGCTTTCCTCCCTCTTGAATAACACTAGGACTCATGGACAATGAAACTCCCAGGGGAGACAGTGATGGCCATCAACTTGAGTGGCTTTGAAACAGGATTAGACAAATTCATGGAGGAGGAGGCTATCTATGATGACTACTGGCCCTGTCTTCTATGTTCTGCATCCACCGAGAGAGCCTGCATGCCTCTGAGCAGTGGTTGCTGGGGATCGCAAGTGGGGAGAGCACTGTTGCTCCCGGGTCCTGCTCAAGGGTTTCCCCACGGGCATCTGGTTGGGCACCGAGAGAAGAGGATGCTGGAACCAGATGAGCCTTGGACCTGATCCTACAGGGCTCGTCTTATGCCTGACTGTCTGTGGCAGAGCCTCAGGCGGAGAGAGATATTTTCCCACCTGCTTGCTGCTTGGTCAATGGAGGAGGCAGCTGGGGTTCAGTGGGGAAGGTCAGTAGCTCAAGTAAGCGGCAAGGCGCCTGCATTGGTGGGCATAGCCATAGGCAAAAGTGGGGAAAGCAAATAATGCGCTTGCTGCCCCCATTGTACAGTTGACTGGCTTCTGTACACATTCCTCTCTCTCTCTCCCCATTCTCCATCCAGGTAAGCCAGGAGACAACCCAGCAAGGTTTGAAAAAGTGGTAGAGAAAAGTTTTTCTCTCCCTCTCTCATAGCAGTAGAACTCGTGGACGTTTGATTAAGCTGAGTGTCAGAAGGCTCAGGACAGATAAAAGGAAGGACTGCTTCATGCAGAGTTAATCTGTGGAACTCACTCCCACAGGAGTACCCACTTGGATGGTTTTAAAGAGGATTGGACAAATTCATAGAGAACAAGGCTATCCGTGGTGACCAGCCATGATGGCTGGGCTCGGCCTTCATGGCCAGAGGTTTCTGAATACCTATTGCTGGAAACCACAGGAAGGGGAGAATGCTCCTGTGCTTGGGTCCTGCTTGCGGGCCCCCAAAGGCATTTTCTGGGCCCACTGAGAGAGCAGGATGCTGGACTTGCTGAGCCATTGGCCTGATCCAGCAGGCTCTTCTTACCTTCTTACTAACAGGGGATAGAAAGCAAGGCTGGGAAAATGTATGGGGTCTGGGGAGATGGGGTATGTCCTGGCGAGAGTTCCAATGGCCAGTTAGAGAGGCCTGGAGGGCTGTATCCCGCCACCCTCACAGGCAGGCTCATGGTGTCTGCAGGACAGGGCCTTCACGGTGACTGCTCCCAGACTGTGGAACTCCCTCTCTAGGGAAGTCAGACTGGCTCCCTCTTTGTCCTTCTGCTGCCAGGTGAAGACTTTTTTTATTGCAGCAGGCTTTGGAGAACTTGCTCTTCTAAGGAAAGGGATGGTGCTGTGTTGTTTTTATTGTAATTATCTATGTTTTAATAAATCAGAAAGAGAGAGAGTTCTGACTTTATTAATGTTTAGGTTTTTTAAAATGTTTGCTTCTCCCCCCCCCCCCCAATGTTTTAGCTGTTCCTGTTTTACCTGTTAGCTGTCTTGAGTCCTGTTCAGGCATAACAGCAGCAGCAGCAGAAACAAGCCTGAGGATAATACAGTCATACCTTGGAAGTCAAATCCACTCCAGAAGTCCGTTCGACTTCCAAAACGTTCAGAAACAAAAGTGCAGCTTCTGATTGGCTGCAAGAAGCTCCTGCAGCCAATCGGAAACCATGGAACCCGCATTGGACATTAGGATTCCAAAGAACATTCACAAACCGGAACACTCACTTATGGGTTTGTGGCCTTTGGGAGCCAAAACATTCAACTTGTAAAGTGTTCAGGATTCAAGATATGACTGTAATAGGCCTGAGGAACCCCTTCCTGGTATTTGGAAAGTTAACACCAACACCTTGACTCGAAAAACCAGAGGGCAGGCGCAGCACGGATCACACACAATCTCTGCAATGGGAGTCCGAGGCGCCTCAGGTGGTCCTTTTGAGGATGGGAGCGGGAAGTTTAAACAAGGGGCTGTGTTAATTGGATTACAGGCCAGCTGCCTGTGCTTCCTGCAGGGAGGCATCAGGTGCACAGAGACAGTACCTTCATTTCCAAACCTCGGGTTATATATCCAGGAAGCTCCTTTGCCCTCGCTGCCAAGTTAGGAGCAAACATGCATTTTGCCATGCCGCTTCCCTTTACATTTGGGGATGGGGGTTAAAAATCCACGTGTTTCTCAGTGGGGGGGGGCATTGGATCCCATATGGTTTAATGCCCCCCCATTTGGGGCTGCAGGGAAGAAGGCATCCTCCTCCCTTGCGCCCCGGAGAACGAGCGGCACTTTTGCCTCCCTGTTTTCCCCCTCCAAGCGTATTCATTCGGGAGAGGGAGAAATGGCGTAGCAGGGAGCTGAGATTTCAGATTTATCCATTCATGAATAATAATCAGGCTGAGCAATTCACAGTAAATGGGTATCCAAATTGGCTAATAAGGAAGGCTTTCACCTCAAACTGGAGCTGGGCGAGAGACCGAGAATATCAACAGACGTTGGCTGTGGCATGTGTGTGTACGGCGATGTGACCTGAATCAGTGAAATATGCAAACCAGGGCCAGGGTGCCAGCAAAATAATAGGCATCTCTGTTAGCAGACGGAGGAGAGAGCAAGGCTGGCAGGCTGACAGCTTAGCAGCCTTGGCGGGGGCTTCCCATTTGGCGCCTGGGGCCCTGGTTAACTTCTTCCTGGCTCTCTCCGCTGCCTGCTCAGCTGAGTCACAGCAACGTCCGCTCTCACAGAATCAAAGAACTGTAGAGGTGGAAGGTATCTCCAAGGCTCATCTTGTCCAACCCCCAGTGGTAGCAGGAATTGCAACTGAAAAATCCCCAACTGATGGCCATCCAACCTCAGTTTAAAAGCCTCTGATGAAGGAGAGCCTGCCACCATCTGAGGTGCAGGTAATAATGACCTGGATAGGCCAGTGGCCTGACTCAATATAAGGTGGTTGTTGTTTAGTCATTTAGTCGTGTCCAACTCTTCATGACCTCATGGACCAGAGCACGCCAGGCACTCCTGTCTTCCGCTGCCTCCCGCAGTTTGGTCTAACTCATGTTTGTAGCTTCAAGAACACTGTCCAATTATCTCATCCTCTGTCGTCCCCTTCTCCTTGTGCCCTCAATCTTTCCCAACATCAGGGTCTTTTCCAGGGAGTCTTCTCTTCTCACGAGGTAGCCAAAGTATTGGAGCCTCAGCTTCACGATCTGTCCTTCCAGTGAGCACTCAGGGCTGATTTCCTTAAGAATGGATAGGTTTGATCTTCTTGCAGTCCATGGGACTCTCAAGAGTCTCCTCCAGCACCATAATTCAAAAGCATCAATTCTTCGGCGATCAGCCTTCTTTATGGTCCAGCTCTCACTTCCATACATCACTACTGGGAAGGCCCCAGTGTTCCCTATCCCCCTGACTTAAGGCAAGGATAAGGAACCTGTGGCTCTCTAGGTGTTGATGGATCCCAACTCTCATCAACTCCAGCCAGCATGTCCAGCAATCTCAGACAGTGGGAAGAGTCCCAGACCAGAGGAAGAGTCAAGCATAGGTCCCACACCTTGGTATTAAGTGGGAAACTTGGCATTAACTGGGAATGCACTCCTCATGGCAATCTTCAGAGTACCATGCAAGCTACTCTCAATTTATTTTGGCTGTACTTTTTTTAAAAAAAAGAAGAAGAAGAAAAGCTCAAAGATTTAGCTTTTATCCTCAGATATGTTGCAGAACTACATCTTCCATCATCCATGGCCACTGGCAGTTTCAAAAACAGTCTTCAAAGGCAGCCCCACACAGAGCACATTGCAGTAGTCTAGTCTGGATGCCTAAGAATGTAAGACTGGGTTGTGGAACCAGTGATGCTGTTAGATCACAGCTCCCACCATCTCTGGCAGTTGGTCATGCTGGCTGGGGCTGATGGGAGTTGGGAGTCCAACAACGTCTGGAGGGTCAGAGATTTCCCAATCCCTGCCAACAGCTCATCTGGCATCCTGTTCTCACTGTGGACAACCAGGTGCCCCTATGGGAAGCTTTTTGTTGTTTGTTTATTGCATTTGGAGCCAGACTGCCTCGTGACAGCGGGGGCAAAAGACAGTCATCATGGCCGGCAGCCATTGGTAGCCCTACCCCCCATGAACCTGTGCAAATTCTCTCCCAAGTTGGTGGCCCTCTTGCGGGAGTGAATCCCCGCAGAATATGCATGCGCGCATCGTTGGTACATGTAGGCAGGGAATTTGCACTCTCTCCTTCTGGAGGCGCTGGGTATAAATAAATGAATTAAGTCTGAGAGGGGAAGGAGAAGCCTCTGCATTTGCATGCAGGCCGCTGAGATTATTCGGGGAGGAGGCAGAGGGGAGGGGAGAGGGTGACTAAAGGGCTGGGAGCCTTGGACTTAGTTGGAATTCAGCCGCCAGAGCTTTGCCTCTCCCTCTGATGGCTGAGTGTGATTGACACTTACAAATTACCCAGCCCAAAGTGTCGAGTCTTTGACCCCTCAGTAACATCTTCGGCAAGCTTGAGATTTGCCAGCATTTTGTCATCTAATTACTACAAATCCCTTGAAAATTCACTGGCTGGTGAATTTTTAATGCGGGGCGCCGTTTTCAGCGTGATGCATTGCCCAGATGGGATTGCGTTCCCCTCTTCCCTTCTTTACTTTCTTCCCTCCCCAAGCTCTTCAATTCTTGCTGGGTGGGGAGGGGGGGAGAATTGTGGGGTGGTGGGCTCTGCCGGATGCCATTGCAGAGCCAATGGCCCTCAAACCAATTATTTCGCATTTATAGTTTGCAGGCACCTAGATCTGCATCTGCGGAACTCCTTTCTCTGCCTGTCCGAATCTTCTCGGCTGTAGTGTGTTTCAGAGGCGACAGGTGCCCGTCGAGTCCGGTGGGGTGGAACGTGGGGAGCCCATGCCGTAGGCGGAGCCTGAGCCATTGAGAGGCGGAGCCAACAAATTCCAGCTTTGTCTCCCTCCTCCTCCTTACAAGGGGCAGCACTAAAGCCACATTCGTGCCATACGATTGGGGAAACTGGGGGTTATCAAGGATGCTGAGTTGTTGGGAGACCCCCATTCCTCTCCCAGAGCCACAGTTCCCAGAGTTCCAAGGGAAGAGGGATAGAGGCTTAAGGGTGCTTGTTACATGACCCCTTAACAGTCTGGCTTCACCTTCATTCCCTGTTCCCAGAGAATTCTGGAAAACGTAGCTCTGGAAGGGGAATGGTGATGGGGAGGTCCCCTAGCAACTTTCAGCACCCTGGATAGCTCCCAAGATTCTGTGAAGGGAGCCATGGCTGTTCAAAGTGGTATTGCACTGCTTTAAACATTTGGTGTGAATGAGGCCTAAGACGGAAGAGCAGGAGGGAAGCAGTGCCAGCCCTTGGAATAGCTGTAAATAAGAAGGCAGGCAAGGTGGGACTGGCTGGGGGCAGTGTGAAACTGGAGGGGCAGCTCCGCGGTATTGGGTCGGAATGTCCTAATTACATGAGCTTCCTCAGGTCCTTCCCTGGTGCTCAGGTTCTGCTGGGCAGAACACTTCCCTTCCCTGGTGCTCAAGTTCTGCTGGGCAGAACACTCCCTTCCAAGGATCAAGCCACCCACATAACACTCTGTATCTTTTCTCTCCCCCACCAGCCCCAGTTCAGAACTGAGTCACGGCCGAAAGAACAACAAGGGGGTTCTGGCCCCTCCTCGAAGCCAAGTGGATCTGTCCCGTGAACCCCGGAGAGGAGAGTCCTTTGAACAAGCAGCTTCGAAGCGATGGCACTCATCACTTTCATTCGTCTGCCGTTTCCTGGCTAGGAAAAGCGACAACTCGGCTTGATGAACCAGCAAAAGGAAGAAAAAGCTATCCGCATTTCAGTTTTTGCCCTTCCTTAATAACTTGTATAGTTTTGAAAGAGAGAAAATGTGTACATAACTTATTTGTAAGGAACACGTCCTAATATAAAACAACCTATCCTTTGTTCCCACTGCCTGGTTTCTCTGTTTTACTCCCAACAGGTGTTCACTATTCCATTATTTTGCTCTCCCTCCAGTTTCCCAGTATTTGCAGCCAGGGATGTAAGAGCAGAAATAGGAATCCTGGTAGGGTTTGAAGCACCAGAGTTGTGTGGGGCACCAGAATAGATTAAAACATTAAGAAGAACCTGCTGGATCAGGCCAATGGCCCATTTAGTCCAGCATCCTGTTCTCTTGCGGGGTCCAACCAGATACCTGTGGGTCACCCACAAGCAGGACCTGAGCCCAAGAGCCCTCTCCCCTCCTGTGGTTTCCAGTAAGTTGTGTTCAGAAGCACTTTACTATCTCCAACTGTGGAGGCAGAGCATAGCCATCTGGGCTAGTAGCCATCGACAGCCTTCTCCTCCATGAATCTGTCCAGTCCTCTTTTAAAGCCATCTACCAGTGGCCATCACTGTATCCTGTGGGAGGGAGTTCCACAGTTTAGCTATGTACTGCGTGAAGAAATTGCTCCAACGTTCTTCCAACAGTCATCTTCATGGGATACCTGCAAGTTCTAGCATTAGGAGAGAAAGAAAGGAAACTGTTCTCCATCCACTTTTGCCATAGTATGCATAATTTTATTGCTGTCTAACCAGGTCACCTCTCCCTTGCTTTTCCTCCGAACTCATAAGTCCCAAATGCTGCAACCTTCCATCACGGAAGGTCTCCCTGCAGAAGAGTCCAAAATAGGAGACGGGCCCAGCTGGAGAAATTCACCCAAAGATAGGCAAGACAAGCCGTCCTGGATGAAGCCAGTGGCTCACTCAGTCCAGTATCCTGTTTCTGCATTTTGCAACTGGCCACCTTTGGAAAGCACACACACAATATTAGAGTGATTTGACAGTTTGTCCCTCTTGCCAGGGAACTCTGGAAATGGTACCTCTGTTAGGGGAATATGGGTCTCCTAACAGCTCTCAAGAATCCCTCACAAACTACATCTCCCAGGATTCTCTGTGGGAATCTGTGACTATGGGATAAGAGAGCTGTATATGTCTGGCGTGATGCAGGTGTGGAGAACTGTTGGCTCTGGATGTTGCGGAACTACAACTCCCAGAAACCCCTTAGCAAGTATAGTGGGCCAAAGGTTACACAACGTCCGGAAGGCAAAACATTCCCCACCACCAGCACCTGCAGTAACAGGAGCCCATGTGGTGTAGTGGTTAGAGCAGGCTTCTTCAACCTCAGCCTTCCAGATGTTTTGAGACTACAGTTCCCATCATCCCTGACCACTGGTACTGCTAGCTAGGGATCATGGGAGCTGTAGGCCAAAAACATCTGGAGGGCCGAGGTTGAGGAAGCCTGGGTTAGAGTGCTGGACTAGGACTTGGGAGACCAGGGTTCAAACCCCAATTGGGCATGAAGCTCAGTGGGCGTCCTTGGACCAGTTGCCTTCTCTCAGCCTAACCTACCTCACAGGGTTGTGGTGAGGATAAAATGAGGAGGAGGAGAATTGTGTGCACCACCTTGGGATAGTAATAATAATAATAATAATAATAATAATAATAATAATAATAATAATAATATAATAGACTGATAGGAACAAAAACGGACAGCTTAGCTCATCTCTGCTGGAAGCTGCCTGTGTCTTTTTGGCTGTGGTCCAGCTGCAATGGGTGCCCTTCACTCCTTGCGGTGTGGGGAGGAGAGGCTGCTCCCCATTTGATAGCGCTCTTTGAGCCGCCGAGGGGCTGGGAGAGGAGAGGCGTTTGAGCATCCGCTTGGCCGTCTTTCGAATCCAGTTACTGCATCCAGAAGCGTGAAATCGGCAGCTCTCACTGGGCCCCACCAGAGACAGCTGCATCTCATTCCCACCTCTGCCTTGTGGAGCCAGTGGGGGATTTTCTCCTTGAAAGATTCGCTCCCTCCCCTCCTTTTTTTTTAAAAAAAAAGGAAGAAGAAGAAGAAGCGGGGGATGGTTTGCCACCGCTCTCTCTTGCACAGGCTTGTCCAGGCAGCTCTTGCGGGCCTGAGAATTAAGAGGAGATAATTTCCTCAGGAGGTGTGAATTTTCATTGTCGGCTTCCTGGCTGGGGAAAGGAGGAGCTGGAGGAGGGAGGCATCTTACAAGGAGTGAGGAGGGAGATCCAGCCAGGACGGTCGTCGGGAGTCCTTCTGCAGCCCGCTTTGAAAAGGGCAGAGATGTCCAGCACCAAGAATGGAATTGGCATAGGTCCCAAACAATTCAAAGTGTTGGTGCTCACCTTTAAAGCCCTAAACGGCCTCGGTCCAGTATATCTGAAGAAGCATCTCCACCCTCATCGTTCTGCCCGGACACTGAGGTCCACCTCCGAGGGCCTTCTGGCGGTTCCCTCACTGTGAGAAGCCAAGTTACAGGGAACCAGGCAGAGGGCCTTCTCGGTAGTGGCACCCGCCCTGTGGAACGCCCTCCCACCAGATGTCAAAGAGATAAACAACTACCTGACATTCAGAAGACATCTGAAGGCAGCCCTGTTTAGGGAAGCTTTTAATGTTTGATGCATTACTGTGTTTTAATTGTCAGGGAACTGCCATCGGAGCTAGAGGCGGAGGGAAGGCTCCAGAGGGATGCCGGAGAGGGTCCCAGTAGGGAGAGAGGCAGCCCATCTGCTGGGGAAGGAAATCAGCGTAACACCAGTGGAGAAGGGGGGCAGATGGGGGAATTGGAGAGGAGGCTCCAAGACTCCTCGCCGGAGACCAGCGGAGAGAGTACGGGTACTCCGCTGCCCACACCCTCCCTGCGCAGAAGACTTCCGCGCAGGGAGAGTAGGAGGAGACTTGGCGTCAAAGAACTTCTTTGCTGGAAGAAGTTCAAGAAACGCCCACTGACGGATTCTGCCAGCGACTGAGACAGCCACGAAGCTAGAGGCTGTCCAGACAGAAAGGGTTCAACCAGGTAACCTAGCCAGGAGTGGCGGCAACTTACGCACGAGCAACCCCTAGAACCATTACATTAATATTTTGTTGGAAGCCGCCCAGAGTGGCTGGGGAGGCCCAGCCAGATGAGTGGGGTATAAGTAACAAATTTTTATTGTAGGAGAAAAGTGGGGGAGCTTCTGGCTTTCCAAATGTTGCAGAACTACAAACCCCATCGGCCCTAGCATGCATGGCCAGGGGCCAAAGCTGACGGGAGTTGTAATTAAACATGAGAACATAAGAGGAGCCTGGTGGATCAGGCCAGTGGCCCATCAAGCCCATTCAGCTGTCCTCCTGAGCAGGCCGCTGATGCTGATGAGGCTTCCTTGTTGGTGGACCACTGACTCACCCTGTTGCCTTTGATCAGTGGCTATGAGTCAAGATGGCTTTGTTCTACCTCCACTGCCAGAATACCAATACTTCTGAATCTGGAAACCTCAGAGGAGGAGAGAGAAGCTCTTGCACTCGGGTCCTACTTGCGTGGCTTCCCATTGCGGCATCTGGTTGGCCGCTGGGAGAACAGGATCTTTTTCTTTTTCAAAAATTGTATTGATTTTCCAAATACATAACAAACATCAAAAAACAAATAAACAAACAAACATAAATCCTAACTATAATAATTCCACTTTTGTTAACATGGTTAGGTGACTTCCTCGAATTCCCCTGGCTGAGTTTCTATATATATCATTGTAACAGTTTTCCAAAACTAGCGGTAATTTCTCATAAAATTTACTTAATCAATTAACATCTTTCTTTCTTTCCATTTTAACTTTAGATATATTGTTCTATAACTTCACATATTTAAATCCTAAGCCAATCTGGTACTTGCAAGTGTTTCTATTTAAATTATCTTAGCATATTTAGCTAAATAGCCTTTAAATTTCATCCATTCCTCGATTCTATGATTCCTTCTGCTCATGGACTCTTCCGGTTAGGTTGGCTAGCTCCCTAAAGTCCATCATCTTCATCTGCCATTCCTTCACTGTTGGTACTTCTTGTGATTTCCAATTTTTGGCCAACAAAATTCTAGCTGCAGTTGTGGCATACAAAAAGGGTGAACAGGATCTTGGACTACATGGGCTATTGGCTTGATCCAGCTGCCAGGTCATAGAATCATAGAATTCAAGAGTTGGAAGGGGCTGTGAGCATCATCTAGTCCAAACCCCTGCAATACAGAAATCTTTCACCCAAGGTGGGGCTCAGAACCATGACCCTTGGTTCAGCAGGGCCCCCTCTACCCTCCATCAGAGTTCAATGGCACATTCCACCCAGGCAAAAGAAGGGATGTTGAAGAGTGTGATCTGAGGGGATTCCCAAGGGCCAAAGAGATCTGAAGGGCCACATTGCTGCCCAGCTCTGAGGCTCGCCATCCCTGCCCTAATGATTTCATTCTTTTATTGCTCCCCAGCCCCCTACTTGAGCTGTGTTTTTATTGCATTTTATTTATCACATCTATGAGGGATGCGGGTAGCGCTGTGGGTTAAACCACAGAACCTAGGACTTGCCGATCAGAAGGTTGGCAGTTCGAATCCCCGCGACAGGGTGAGCTCCCATTGCTCGGTTCCTGCTCCTGCCAACCTAGCAGTTCGAAAGCACGTCAAAGTGCAAGTAGATAAATAGGTACCACTCCGGCGGGAAGGTAAACGGCCTTTCTGTGTGCTGCTCTGGTTTGCCAGAAGCGGCTTAGTCATGCTGGTCACATGACCCGGAAGCTGTACGCCGGTTCCCTCGGCCAATAAAGCGAGATGAGCGCTGCAACCCCAGAGTCGGCCACGACTGGACCTAATGGTCAGGGGTCCCTTTAATCACATCTATTTACCATTTATCACATCTATGTACCACCTTCTTGCCCAGGGAACTTGAGGTGGCGTACATGGTTCTCTGCCCCATTTCATAGAATCATAGAATTGTAGAGTTGGAAGGGGGATCGCCTAAGGTCATCTAGTCCAACCCCTGCAATGCATGGATCTCAGCTAAAGCATCCATGACAGATGGCCCCTCCAACCTCTGCTTAAAAACCTCCGAGGAAGGAGACCCCACTGCCTCCTGGGGAGACCGTTCCCCTCTGACTTACTGCCAGAGCTATTGTCCTCATAACAACCCTGTGAGGTTGCTTAGGCTGAGAGGAGGTGACTGGGGCAAGGTCACCCAGTGGGGATTTGAACCCTGGTCTCCCAGGTCAGAGTCCAACACACTAACTGCTACACCATACTGCCTCTGGGCTGATCTAAGTATTGATAGCACAAGAGATGTTGGATCTCACCAGTTCCACACCAGGCGGCAGGTAGGACTTTGCCACAGTTGTCTCCGGCACTCCATAAAAAGCCTTGAGCTTGCTGCCGCTGCAGTGAGACGCAGAAGTAATTAGTGCTGCTTTCTACAGTGAGTAAAACTCAAATGTCAAACAATGCCAGAGCTATTAAGTCCTCTCTTTTTTTTTTTACAAAAAAAAAAAGAAGAATAAGTAAGCGGCATATATGAGGTGGAATGGTTGTGTCCGCTGCCTTCTTATTGGAGTTCCCTGTGGCAACAGGAAGAGGTGATAATTTAGAGTTGGTCGAGCAACATTAACCGGAGAATGTGGAGCCGCCACTTCCTAGGAAGGTCTAGCAGTATTCTCTCTCGCCACCAGAGGGTGCCGTTTCTGTTCCTCTTCCTTACCTAGAGATGGGGGGGGCATGTGGAGGGGGTTGTTCCCCTTGCAGTTCTTCCCAGTGATTTGGAGTACCTTGGGGGGGGCAGGTTTACCCCAGCAGCCGGGATAGATTCTGCTTGGGGTTTTTTGTCCATCAGGCATGAGCCTTCAGGCAAGGGGGAGCCAGGAGCTGTGCCATGGAGAATCAGAGCCAAGAGGCAAAGGAACGATCCGTGCTTTATTTCTGGGGGTGACGCAGACCCCTAAACATTTCCTGAATCTAAGTTTGGCCTCATTGAGGGGCAGCATTTCAATATGAGTAGGAAAATGAGAGTACCCCTAAACATTTTTATTTAGAAAAAAAAGCATTGGGTACGAGCACCATCCTAAAATCCCACTAAAACACAACAAAGAAAAAATAAATAAATCAGGAAGCTCAGGATGGTGCCTTGACCGAAGGGAAACTACTGGAGCAAAAATTGCTAGCGCTCATAATCTCTGGATCATGAATTTACACAGGAAGCTGTTCTCTACTGAGTCAGTCCGTTGAGGATGCCTTGGGTTCACGACAAGGGAGTGAGAATGCAGAATAAATCTATGGAATGAAAGGCAAAGATCTCTCCCCCCCCCCCCCACTTCTGCTCTCTGGCGAGGCAACCTTTCGCAAGGTTCAGGCTGAATACTAACAGAGGCCAAGTTTCAGCAACAATCACACACTTGGACCGTTCCCTAGGTAAATTGTATTCCAGTAGCAATCTCTGCCTTCCCTGAAAGGTGCCTCTCCAACAGTCTCCTAATACTACGGAACAGGGAAGACTGGTCACACTGAAGCTCCTGAAAATCTGAGTCATAGGGTAGCAGTACACATATAATGGATGCTTTAGTTGAGATTGGGACGCGGGTGGTGCTGTGGGTTAAACCACAGAGCCTAGGACTTGCCGATCAGAAGGTCGGCGGTTCGAATCCCCGCGATGGGGTGAGCTCCCGTTGCTTGGTCCCTGCTCCTGCCAACCTAGCAGTTCGAAAGCACGTCAAAATGCAAGTAGATAAATAGGTACCACTCTGGCGGGGAGATAAACGGTGTTTCCGTTCGCTGCTCTGATTCGCCAGTAGTGGCTTAGTCATGCTGGACACATGACCCGGAAGCTGTACACCGGCTCCCTCGGCCAATAAAGCGAGATGGGCGCCACAACCCCAGAGTTGGCCACGACTGGACCTAATGGTCAGTGGTCCCTTTCCCTTAGTTGAGATTCCTGCGTTGCAGAGGGCTGGCCTGTGGGGTCCCTTCCAACTCTACAATTCTGTGATTCTATGAGCTGCCATCTATACTGACTGAGCAGCAGTACTCTGGGGTTTCAGATAGAGAAGATTCTCTGCACTACCAGGAGATTGCAGTGATTGAATCTGTGACCTTCTGTATTATTATGATTATTACATTTATACCCCAGCTTTCCTCCAAGGTGCTCAAGTTGGTGCACACAATTCTCCTCCTCATTTTATCCTCACATCAACCCTGCAAGGTAGGTTAGGCTGAGAGACAGCGACTGGACTGGGCCATGCCCCTCCGGTTGTTGCAAATCAACTGGAGGACGGTTTGAAATGTGATCGGTCCTATAGCAGACAGAGGGCTGTAGCCTAAGTTCTACTCAGAAGTTGGTGCTGTAAGCGTCCATCTGCCTCAAGAGACAATGGAGTGCACCTCCAGGGGTGAAACCGCTGTATTAGCAGCCCTAAGGTGACCTCTCCAGGGCGCAAGCCTGGGCAGTGTGTATGGAGGTCCTGGGCTGCCCCGATGACAACGCTCCCTCTGTCGGCCTCACGGATTTGGTCCAAAGGAAAGCAGAGCAAGACATTTGGCACCAGCTTGGCTGCAGCAGTTGCTGGAAGGAGCCGCACAAGCCGTCATCCAATTTTGGCCGATTGGTTTAAATCAATGGACCAAAATTAATCCTCTCTGTCGATTTCAGTGGGTCTGCTTCAGAGGCAGCCCATGGTTAACACTTTCAGTTTCACTTTTCTCTGCAACTGAGACGACCTGACCTTCCACGAATCCACCATTATCCCATAGGTTATTCATTTTACTGCTTTAGGTTGATGAACCTTTTGACCAACAAATCGCTTTTGTTTCTGGGCAGAGGAAATACCCAGGCCTACTGGAGTTGCTGAGGATTGAACCTGGGACTTTCTGCATGCAGAGCAGATGCTCTGCCATGGAGCCAGGGCTCGTCCCACAATTTGAGATTTGAATTGATCTTAGTACATAAAAACCAAGCCAAAGGGTTGGATTGGTCTTTGGAAACAGCATTGGCAGAAGGGAAGGAAGGAAGGAAGGAAGGAAGGAAGGAAGGAAGGAAGGAAGGAGGCAGAAACAGAGGGAGGGAGGGAGGGAGAGAGAAGGAGAGGAAGGAGAGGAAGGAGAGGAAGAAAGGAAGGAAGGAAGGAAGGAAGGAAGGAAGGAAGGAAGGAAGGAAGGAAGGAAGGAAGGGATGATAACAGCCCAGTTTTGGTGGCCACATATGAAGAGAAAGAAATAAGAAATTGGATGAGGAAGAGGAGGGGGGAAGCGAAGACAATTGATTCCTGGCAGAAGAGAGAGCTGCAATCTAACAATGCCCCTGCTTCCCAGATCCAAGGCCAGCGTTCAGTCTGTTGCAGAATCCATGCGTGCACCTGGACACCCCAAAGATGCTCAGGGATGGCATGTGCCTTCCATCAAAAGGGCCCAGACAGCCTTCAATATTTCCTCGCTGCGCTCTCCCCCCATCCCTTTCTTTTTTGCTTTTCTTCCCTCTTTTCTTTCCTGGCAGGAAGGGCCGAGGCTGCCTCCTCCTCCAGGCCCACCGGCTCTGAGGAGGGCGATTTACAGCTGCCGTATCCCGGCTTTATGGAGAGAGCCTTGGGGCACATCCTTGCGCCATCACTCATGCCTGCCTCCGCCAAGCCACAGCTGCTGCCATGGCAACGGGGCGAGTGGCTGGACCCCTCGGATGATGAGTTGCCTCTCTCGCCCCCCTTCTCTCTTTTTTCTCAGCTCAGGTAGCTGCGAACCACCACAGATGAGCAGCGTGTGAGGAGGGGGCCACAGTGTGTGTGTGTGTGTGTGTGTGTGTGTGTGTGTGTGTGTGTAACCGTCTCGCATCTAAGCTCCAATGTCACTCCACACACACACACACAGCTACAGCAAGACCAGCCACCTTAGCTGAGCCAGAGGCAACTTACAGTCACCTCCATCACATCGGCTGCCCAAAAGGAAACATTGAAAGCTGTTTTTTACTGAGCCTAGCCCTTGGTCCATCTACCCTAGCAGTGTCTACACTGACAGGTAGTGGTTTCAGGCAGGAGTCCCTCCCAGCCCTACCTGGAGATGCTGGGGATTTGAACCTGGGACCTTCTGCACATAAAAGAGAGGCTCTCCAGTCTTAAAACATAGGAAGCTAACCTTATACTACCAGTGGTTCCCAGTTGGTGGTCCATGGCACCATTCACATAACAAAAACTACCATAGAAATGTCAATAGTTTCAAAAGCCTTGGCTTTTGGCTTGGCTTTTGAAGAGCTTTGCTCATTCGGAACCACTGCATTGTGCAATTCCTAGAGTGGTTTAACAGTCAATCCATCTTCCCAGGGAACTCTGGGAATTGTAGCTCTCTGAGGGGAATAGGGGGGTCACCTAAAAATGCTCAGCACCCTTAGCAAACCACAGCACCCAGAGTTCTTTGGGGGAAGCTGAGACTGAAGTGGCATCACAGCGCTTTCAATGCATGGCATGAATGTGGCCTTAAAGTTTCCTACCTGTGTGGAGGTTTCGTTGGGAATGGCGGCTGGCCATCACTATTTCATCCTCACCTGGATTTGTTAGTCCCGCTCAGAGCATATCCATAAAAAATAACGGATGTGATGAGCTGAGGTTCCTTCAGATTTACTCTTGAGTAGCAGAGATGTGCGTAGGGGTTAGCGAAACCGGCCCCTGCTGCGGGTGCACGCCAAAGGGAGGGACTTCAAAATCACCTATGGAGTGTATGACGCAGGACTGTGCAACAAAACAACCCTGCTGTCTCAGCGGGATCAGACCCATGTGGACTCAGCTATAGAGTTGCAAATAAAATGTTTATAGTATGTTTTTAGTGCAATATACAATGTGACACTAGATGGTGATAGTGAGCCTTATGGAAAATTCAATGTATTTTTAAAAATGCTTTTTAAAAAAGCATTTTCAGAGCACTTTTTATATGTATGTAGATTCCACTGCAAAAGAAGCTTCATGTCCTCCTTGTACTGTGACACAAAGGTGTGTGAATTTTTCCCGACCTTCCTCCTCCGCTCCCCTTGGGATGTGTAAAATGTAGGAATTTCTAATGCATCTATTCAAGTAAAGTGATGGGGGGGGTGCAGATATACCTCCTTGCCAAAGGGTGCAAGGGACCCTAGGTAAAAGGTAAAAGACCCCATGACAGTTAAGTCCAGTCAAAGGTGACTACGGGGTTGTGGCGCTTATCTCACAGTCCAGTCAAAGGTGACTACGGGGTTGTGGCGCATTTGCTCACAGACAGCTTTCCTGGTCATGTGGCCAGCATGACCAAACCACTTCTGGCACAACAGAACACTGTGACAGAAACCAGAGTGCACGGAAACACCGTTTACCTTCCTGCTGCAGCGATACCTATTCATCTACTTGCACTGGTGTGCTTTCAAACTGCTAGGTTGGCAGGAGCTGGACAGAGCAACAGGAGCTCACCCCTGTTGTGTGGATTTGAACCACCAAGCTTCTGATTGGCAAGCCCAAGGGGCTCAGTGGTTTAGACCACAGCGCTATCTGCGTCCTAGGTACACTTCTGCTAAGTAGAACTTAGTTGTGTATCTGTCTATCCATCCAACCAACCAATCAAACCCACAAGTTCCATCCTCTGTGCTATCAGTTCTGTTATTCCTAAAACAGCTGGGGGCAATTACTCCTCATCAAGCCATTTGAACTTGACATGGGTATCTTTTTCACACCTGGAGGGCACTGTCCTCTTTGAAATGATTCATGCGGCGATGGGGTTTGTCCTAGTCTCCCCAGGGCACACAATAGGAAGGACCTGAGCACAATCACAAGGCAGCTTACTGTCTGTGACTATTTGGGTGGTTTCAATGGGTGCCTCATCATTTGCAGGGTGGGCAGCAATTTATTTTATATCATAAAAGGGATACACCGCTTGACTGCAGAAAACAAACCTCAAAGCGGTTTACACACAGAGAGATACACAAAGAGACAGACAGACAGACAGACAGACAGACACAGTCGTACTTTGGAAATTGAATGGAATCTGTTCCAGAAGTCCATTCAACTTCCAAAGCGTTCAAAAACCAAAGCGCAGCTTCTGATTGGCTGTGGGAAGCTCCTGCAACCAATCAGAAGCCCTGTTGGATGTTTGGCTTCCAAAAATAGTAACACTCACTTCCGGGTTGCAGCATTCGGGAGCCGAAATGTTAGAGACCTAAGCTGTTTGAAAACCAAAGTATGACTGGGTGGTGCTGTGGGTTAAACAACAGAGCCTAGGACTTGCTGATCAGAAGGTCAGCGGTTCGAATCCCCATGACGGAGTGAGCTCCCGTTGCTTGGTCCCTGCTCCTGCCAACCTAGCAGTTCAAAAGCACCTCAAAGTGCAAGTAGATAAATAGGTACCACTAAGGCAGGAAGGTAAACGGCGTTTCCATGTGCTGCTCTGGTTCGCCGGAAGCATCTTAGTCATGCTGGCCACATGACCTGGAAGCTGTACGCCGGCTCCCTCAGCCAATAAAGCGAGATGAGCGCCGCAACCCCAGAGTCGGTCATGACTGGACCTAATGGTCAGGGGTCCCTTTAAGAAAAATGAGCAATAATGAAAAGTTAAAATGGCAATAGACTAAAAACAGAATAAAACTCGCATCAGTTTTGTAAACATCTGGGCAGTCTTGTCTAACCAAGAATGCTTTGCGCAGGCACCAAAAAGAATATGGTGAAGGTGTCTGCCTGGCGTCAACAAGCAAGGCGTTCCAAAGTTGTAAGTGTTGCCATACCAAAAGATGGTGTTATATGGGACCTGTAACCTGATTGAAGTGAGCAAGGTGGTCTTGCCGGTAAACTGGTCTCATGATTTTGAGAGCTTTACATACTAATAGTAACACCTTGAGCTCATCCTGGTAGCAAAACGATGACCAGTGCAGTTGTCTGAGCTTAGGTGTAATAGCTGACAAGTTAATGGGGAGACATTTAAGCATATGTCACACGGACAGCCCTAATATAGCCAGCGTCTCTCAGGTGCAGCGGGGGATCCTGACCCAGTAATAGTGTCAAGTAAAATGCAGCTGCCAAACTGGTTGGCTTTTGCACATGGAAACAGGAGAGAGGGGATATATTGACCTTTGCCTCAGGCAGCAAAACGTGTTGGGCTGATCCTGGTCATTTGATTAAGAGATACAGTGGTACCTCGGGTTACATACGCTTCAGGTTACATACGCTTCAGGTTATAGATTCCGCTAACTCAGAAATATTACCTCAGGTTAAGAACTTTGCTTCAGGATGAGAACAGAAATCGTGCTCCGGCGGCGCGGCGGCAGCAGCAGGAGGCCCCATTGGCTAAAGTGGTGCTTCAGGTTAAGAACAGTTTCAGGTTAAGAATGGACCTCCAGAAAGAATTAAGTACTTAACCCGAGGTACCACTGTACTTCTGAGATCCAAAATTAGTTGCTTTGCAAGTCAAACTTTGTATGGTCGTACCTCTGGAAAATGAGTCCTAACTTTGACCCAACAAAATTTATTGTGTGCATAATTCAAACCAAGATTGATCCTAAGTTCATTGGTTCAGCTGGGAAGAGAGAGAGGAGGAGTTCAGGGATTGAAAAAAACATTAATTTTGCAAGTTATGTCTCTTTCTCAATTTGATCCTTTAATGTGGTTTCCCTGTATTGTTTTATTTATTGCATTATTTTTATTGCTGTTTTTTACATTGCTAATCATTTAGTAATTAATTGTTGTAATTGTTAAGAGTGATTTTATGCCTAATTATTATTTGCTGATATTTGTTTTTTGCGTACTACAGTGGTACCTTAGTTTTTGAACGTCTCCGAAGTTGAACGTTTCAGTTTTTGAACGTTGGAAACCCAGAAGTAATTGCTTTGGTTTTTGAATGCTTTTCAGAAGTCGAACGTGCCACATGGCTTCCATGTTGAGTTTTCTGTAAGTAAATGCTTCCAGGAGAAAACGCTTCAGTTTTTTAACGTTTCGGAAGCCGAACTGTCTTCCGGAATGGATTACTTTCGGAAACCAAGGTACCACTGAATTATATTCTAATGGAATATTACTTTGATATAAGTTGTTAAAGTTATGATGTTTTTTGTTGTTGTTTGCATTGGATCATGTTGTTGTAAGGTGTGTGATGGTTGTATATTTTGTCGTTTCTTCAGCTTGTAAACCACATGATCCAGAAAGCTGTCTGTAGACAAACACCGGCTCCCTTGGCCTGAAAGCGAGATGAGCGCCGCAACCTCATAGTCACCTTTGAATGGACCTAACCGTCCAGGGGTCGTTTACCTTTTTACCTTTTTTAGTAATTTAGAAAGGTTGTATACAAATTAAAAGTGAAATGAAATGAGTTGCAGCCCTTCCTCTAAAGGAAAAAAAGAGGCTCTAGTCCTCAGTGTTATAAACGAAGCGCTGAATTAAATAGGAACATAGGAGGCTCTCATATATCAGTCTGAACATTGGTCCATTCAGGCCAGTATCGTCTGCACTGACTGGCAGCTGCTGTCCGGGATTTTAGGCAGGTGATATTCCCAGCCCCACCTGCAGATGTTGGGGGTTGAACCTGTGAACCTTCTGCCTGCAAAGGAGATTCTCCAAGCACCAAGCTAAGGCCCTTGCCCACTAAAATATGAAACCCTCCTTCTTTCAGAAACTGCCCCCCTGTGCCCGGCCCACCTGGAAGACATCCCTGTAAGCAGCCAGGCCTCTGGAGTGTGACAGGGACCAAGCAGCCCCTTTCGTTGGACTTTTAACAAGCAGACGAGAAAAGGAGACCAATCAATCATATTTAAACAAAAGCCTCTCCGGCCCAAGGGTCTTTTTAAAAGCTGCTTATTTAATTAAAAGTCCCATTTTCCATATTTATGGCTCTTGATTCAGTTAAATATTAACCGCCTGGGCCAGGGCGGGTTTATTCTTCGCAGAGAAGGTTCATTACAGGCGCACACATTCATCAGAGAGAGCCCACCCACTCTGACTTGGCAGTGCCAGTCTGCGAGTGGACGTGTTCCCTTCTAATGTGCCCAGGCGCACACAGGTGCCAGGCAGGAACCAAAAGCATTGGGGGATTTTAAGGGGGCATGTGTTGTATTAGTGGCATTAAAAAATAATAATAATGCCCCACACCCCTTTGCCAAAAAGATTCTCAGGGAGCCAGTGTGGTGTAGTGGTTAAGAGCGGTAGATTCGTAATCTGGTGAACCAGGTTCGCTTCCCCGCTCCTCCACATGCAGCTGCTGGGTGACTTTGGGCTAGTCACACTTCTCTGAAGTCTCTCAGCCCCACTCACCTCACAGAGTGTTTGTTGTGGGGGAGGAAGGGAAAGGAGAATGTTAGCCTCTTTGAGACTCCTTCGGGTAGTGATAAAGCAGGATATCAAATCCAAACTCTTCTTAACACACACACACACACACACACACACACACAGTATGTAAATAAGGGCCCTGCCCTTTGGGCCAACATTTAAAAGCACATGACACACAAGGTAAAGGAAAGAGGAGGGAGGAGGAAAGGGTTGCCAATGAAGGAGCTGGATATCAAGGGCAACCAAAGAACGGGGGTTGCCCAAAATCCAGGCATCCTATTTACTAAGTTTCCTTCAGCAGCTCATTTTCCCACACTTAAACTCACTTCACCACATTTTCAAAGCAGTTTGCAATTTATTAAATATATAAAAACAGTCCTTTTGAAAAATCATCAGCATTGTAGTGTTCACTGTGCTGAAAACAGACCTTTTTTGTTTGTGGTTTCTGCCCAATACACACTTTGCAAAATTGCAAAGAAGTTTCCCCAATACAATGAATTTTTGCATTTCGTTTTTCACAAATGCATGCCTTTTTACTTACACTTTTGCGCCCATGCAGCTCTTGCACACTTTACTTAGCTGGAGGAACTTCCTTGCAGAATTTGGAGAAAGGCAAATTTTTAAGGTGGGCTGCGGTTTCGCTTTGGTCTGGAATGTGCAAATCAGGCAGGCTTGCCTTTGAATGCAAACCGGATCTAATTTCTGCCCCGTTCCCTAACCAAGGACAATCCCTGTTTCCTGGTCCCTGCCCCTGATGAAACAGTGTCTTTATTTTGTCCCTGGGGAAGATATATATGGGGTGCCCTTTAAACAGGTTGGCCGCTGATGTCTCACTTAGTAAAAGGAGACCAATTTGCACAAAAGCTGCACAAAATCTAATGTATATGTGTTGTAGAAAAATTGGGGGGATGGCTTTTGCTGCCCAACTTCCCAAGGGACTCTGAGCCCCCTAAGTCCATGATTGGTCAGAGAAGAATAAATGGAGGCAGGATCCAGATAAACTAGGCAGGTCTTTATTTTTCTGTTGCAAAACAGAGTTCCCACCCCCCCCACCTTGCAAAGAGGTGAGAGAGACCTGAACAAAGGTGTGCAAGTCTCTTTAAAAACTTTAGACATTGCCCAACCCCTTAACCAAAGACCACCCTAAAAGCATCATACATACATTACAGAAATAGGCAGTCTGTCACAGAAATTTGAGAGTGTAGCTTCTCTCCTGTCTGCCAAGATCCCTGATAATGTTTTGCCATTCTTTTGAGATAGCAAACCCTTCGGTTCTTGAATCCAGGTCACAGACATACCCTATTCACACCCAAAATATGCCCTTAGGATTTGTAAGGTTTGTAAGGGAAATAACTGTTGGGAAAGGGGTCTCCAAGATATTTCCTTCTGTAGAGGAAATATTTAGAGTAATTAAGAGAGCCCACAGATGGGATTGTTCTATGTGCTAAAACAATGTGTAATTTTCTCAGGGAACATTTCCTAAATTTTGAAGGGCGAAGGATTGGTTTTCTGTGGAATGTGCTATGGGGGTGTGCCCAAAAATTTTAGAGCGTAAGTATAGATGCAAATGTAGAAATAATGGCTGGGGGGGCTATAAAAAAATGGAGTATCTCCCCATCGTGGAGAAGATGATGACCTGTGTGCCTGATCTGCCTGCTATAAAGGTGCTACCTGTGGGTGGGCAACTTCAAGCCCTGCCTGCTCCCCATTCCAATGGCATTTTATAAATCTTTCTTCTTCTTTGGCGATCACTCATAGCCGAGTAAGATTGTCTTCAATAAACACGGGATTAACAGTGAGCCCATAAGTGACTGTGGAGGCCAATTCTGGATCCACACATCCTTCCACAGTGGGGACATAGGTTTCCGGGTGGGAGTTGATCACGGTGTGGATTTGCCAAATGTGCCTTCCTCTTAGCATGTTTCTCCCTTGCGTCCTGAGTTCGAGTGTCTTCAAAGCCCATGACACCTTTGGTAAAGGCTGTTCTCCAATTGGAGCACTCACAGGCCAGTGTTTCCCAATTGTTGGTGCTTATACATTTTTTTAGATTTGCCTTGAGAGAGTCTTTAAACCTCTTTTGTTGACCACCAGCATTACTTTCCATTTTTAAGTTTGGAATAGAGTAGTTGCTTTGGAAGACAATCATCAGGCAACTGAACAACATGACCAGTCCAACGAAGTTGATCTTTAATGCCCCATCCACACTATGCATCCAAAGCAGCATCGTGACACTTTAAACATGGCTTCCCCCAAAACCGCCTGGGAACTGTAGTTTGGCAAGGGTGCTGAGAGTTGTGGGGAGCCCCCTGTTCCCCTCACAGAGCTACAATTCCCAGAGTGGTTTAACAATCAATCCCTCTTCCCGGGGAACTATGGGAATTTTACCTCTGTGATGGGAATGGGGTGTGTGTGCCTGCTAACAACTGTCAGCACCCTTAATGAACTAAGTTTCCCAGAATCCTTTGGGGAAGCCATGACTGTTAAAGTGATATCATAGCACTTTAAATGCAAGCTGTGAATGGGGCCATAGACCTCCTGGTCATAGGACCCTGAAGAATGGTATCATTATGATTACAGTCATACCTCAGGTTACAGCCACTTCAGGTTGCGTTTTTTTGGGTTACGGACTGCCGAAAACCAGAAGTACCGGAATGGGTTACTTCCAGGTTTTAGCGGTCACGCATGCACAGAAGTGCTAAATTGCTCTTTGCACATGCGCAGAAGCACTGAATCGCAACCCACGCATGCGCAGACATGCAGACATGGGTTGTGAACGCTGCGGGTTGCAAACGTGCATCCCACATGGATTACGTTCGCAACCTGAGCGTCCGCTGTATTTTGCAGGTGTAGCCTGAAACATGTCATTGATGCAATAATAGTGCCTCAGTGTGAATTTATGCCAGGCCTGCTGCACATTCTTCTGCCATGCTTCTCCAGCGTTACCACATTCTTGCTGTCTGGAGCAACACCCTGGTGCCCCAGTGCAACAAGAGAAGGACAGTGTTGCATAGAGTTAAGAGTGTCAGGCTAAGACTTAGGAGACCAGGGGTCAAATCCCTGCTCAGCCACAAAACTCACCGTGTGGCCTTAGCCTAGTCATAGTTTCTCAGTCTAAGCTTACCTCTCAGGTTCGACATAAGGATTTAAAAGGGGAGGAAGAGGAGAGCTCCTCGAGGAGAGCTCCCTGAGCAACTTGGAGGAATGGCAGGATATCAATGCCATTGATAATAACTGGAACATTTGTGGTGTTAAAAAGTTATTGGATTTCAGCAAGAAGCAATGGGGCGTGCAAACTTTTGCGGGCACTAATGGTGTTGAAAGCAGGTACGTGTGTGAGCAGCAAAAGTATTGTTGGCTCAGAAATGGAAGCAAGAAGAAATACCAACGAAAGAAGAATGGCAGACAAAATTAATGGACTACGCAGAATTGGATAAAATGACAGGAAGGATTCGAAACCTGCGGGGCCAGAGATTCACAGAAGATTGGAAGAAATATACAAATTATTTGAAGAGCAACTGTAATCAACAAATTACGCTGGTAGGACTACAAGAAGTTTTGTAAGGAGAAATATATGAAATATTGCAAAGAAGAGAGATATTAGTTATGAGATTTAAGTGTAATAGTGAAAATAAGAAATGTAAATTAAGAGAATAGATCGGAAAATTTTCAGATGTGATTGATGGAAGTAAAAAAATTGTATAAGATGTAAAAGTACGTTTACTGTTGAAAACGATATGTTGAAAAATTAATTAAAAAATTATATAGGAAAGAAAAGAAAGCAGGTTCGTGTGTGACTGCCGCAAGCACAAATCATCACAAATGAAGGACATCTGGAGGGGCCCACAACCTTCCTCAGTACAGTGAGTTGAACTGTATTTCTATTTAAAATTGGGGGAGTTCCCCCCCCTAAATTTGCATTTAGAGGGGGGGAAATAGTGCATGCAAATCCGTGCATCCTTCTTTGGTGAGGCATAATTGGGCACCCACTTCTGGTTCACTGATGTAGGAGGCGTTCTGCAGAGGGCATTTTGCTCTGGGCTCCTTCAAACCAAAGGACAGTCCCATGCAATGAGGTGTCAGACTAAATCAAAGTGAGGAACTGACTGGTCTTTCTCCAAGACGAGACTGCTCTTTTGCTCTGAGGACTTTCTCCTATACAGAGACTTTGTTGTTTAGTCGTTTAGTCGTGTCTGACTCTTCGTGACCCCATGGACCAGAGCACGCCAGGCACTCCTGTCTTCCACTGCCTCCCACAGTTTGGTCAAACTCATGTTGGTAGCTTCGAGAAAACTGTCCAACCATCTCATCCTCTGTCGTCCCCTTCTCCTTGTGCCCTCCATCTTTCCCAACATCAGGGTCTTTTCCAGGGAGTTTTCTCTTCTCATGAGGTGGCCAAAGTATTGGAGCCTCAGCTTCAGGATCTGTCCTTCCAGTGAGCACTCAGGGCTGATTTCCTTAAGAATGGAGAGGTTTGATCTTCTTGCAGTCCATGGGACTCTCAAGAGTCTCCTCCAGCACCATAATTCAAAAGCATCAATTCTTCGGCGATCAGCCTTCTTTATGGTCCAGCTTTCACTTCCATACATCACTACTGGATGTATACAGAGACTACTCTTTTGCAAATGTAAAGCACATTCCACACACACATACACCCCTCACGGGTTTACCCCTCACGGAGCAGCAATTGCCAGCACCTTTAATAAAACTACAGTTCCCTTGAGTCTTTGAAATGTGTGTGTTTTACCCATGACATTTTAACACTCACTAATTTTACAACAATTTTTAAGATAAAATTTAAATTTCTTCCAATCTTCTTCCACCGTCTCTCTCCCTTGGTCACGGATTCTGCCCGTCATCTCTGCCAGTCCCATATAATCAAAAATTATATGCATAGCAGATTTGCAGAGATAAATGATTGGATAAGAGGAAAGAAAAGGGTTAAAGAAAGGAATTTATAAGTAATTTAGATCAGGGGTTGCTGAAAAAGTTTAAAATAGGGATGCAGAAAAGGGAGGCATGGGGAAGTCGTTGAAATTGGGTACATGAAAAAAATTATGAAATTATACATGTTTCTATGTTTGTTTGTTTGTTTGTGTTTGTTGTTTGTGATGTCTTATAATGTATGTTGAAAAGCCAATAAAAATTTTATAAAAAAGAAAAAAGAAATGTGTGTGTTTTATGACACATGCACAGCCTTGGTGCACAAGGAACAGCCCTGTTCCTTGCTGAAAATATGTTTTCCCTTTTGAAACGGATCTTTAAAAGCCACGTAAGAGGCCTGTGGCAGGCACCTTGCTCCTATAGCCCCAGATTTCTCCTGGATCTCATAGCCATGGGTGACAGGAACCAGGTCTAGAACCTGTAGCCTCCCGACCTCCCCCCCCCCCCAAAAAAAAACCCCAGCCCGATTCCAGGGAGATTCGCAGGAACAACTGTGCTTGTGCTATCGTCGCTGGTGCGCGCACACACAAAATCCATGTCTCATTTTCATATCTAGTGAAATGAAATGACACCAAGACCACACAGTCAAGCCCCAAAGGGGAGAAGTGCGTGTGCATGTGTGTGTGTGTGTAAGAGGAGGGGTGATGATGGAGGCTAGAGCAGGTAATGAAATAGAGCTGGTAATTTTCTCCTGGGATGCAGGGGTTTGCAAAGGGGGGGGCGGCGGATTGGTGCGGGGAGGAGTTGAAGGGGGGGGGGAGACAGTGAAAACCACAGGGATGTTGGAGAGGAGGAGAGAGACACCAGGTTATCAGAGAAGTGTGAAGACAATAATGCAATCTGACATTTCTGAAATGAGACCCCCTGGTTGCCCTGGCAACAGCTCACGTGGGAGCCGTTCCCAGGAGACGGCTGCGAGATGTACTATAAATGATGTTTGATTAGAATTTAAATCATTTAGGTGGAGAGAAGATAGGCCTTTTGTCAGCAAGGGGGCCTTTGGGGGGGAGGAAGGGGGGGGTCAGCTGCTCAAGCAGCTGGACTCAAGTGTATTAGCCCGGGCATGTGTAACGCCGAGGAAGGGGTGAAGGGTCGCCCGGCGGGTTGATTACTTCTGGCCTGCCTTGCCTGCCATTTCCAGCAACCTCTCCATTCCGGGCGATGGTTCCATCTGGGGCTATGGCGGGGGAGAAGCTGTGAATATCTTGGGGTGAAGGACCGCGAGCCCATACATGGGAATGCATGAGCGCACTCAAAGGGCCTGCGAGATCAGGCCAATGGCCCATATGTCCCAGCGTCCAGCTTTCGTGGTGAAGAAGAAGAAGAGTTTGGATTTGATATCCCGCTTTATCACTACCCTAAGGAGTCTCAAAGCGGCTAACATTCTCCTTTCCCTTCCTCCCCCACAACAAACACTCTGTGAGGTGAGTGAGGCTGAGAGACTTCAGAGAAGTGTGACTAGCCCAAGGTCACCCAGCAGCTGCATGTGGAGGAGCGGGGAAGCGAACCCGGTTCACCAGATTACGAGACTACCGCTCTTAACCACTACACCACACTGGCTCTGGCCAGCCCCATGCACCCTCAAGCGAGACTTTGTGGGTTGCCCTGCCTTCACCCTCCTAGAATGTCTCTACATGAGAAGATTCCTCCTGGATCCAACCAATGGTCCATCTATTCCAGCATCCTGCTCTCACAGTGGCCAAACTGATGCTGAAGAGCCCTCTCCCCTCGTTTCCCCCTGAAAACCAGCATTGCTGCCTCCAGCCATGGCCACTCTGTTTTTATATGTGTTGGGCAACTTCCAACACATATAAAAACATAACAGAGTAGTACCTCTGGTTATGAACTTAATTCGTTCTGGAGGTCTGTTCTTAACCTGAAACCATTCTTAACCTGAGGTACCACTTTAGCTAATGGGGCCTCCTGTTGCTGCAGCTGCGCAACTTCTGTTCTCATCCTGAGGTAAAGTTCTTAACCTGAGGTACTACCTCCGGGTTAGCGGAGTCTGTAACCCGAAGTGTTTGTAACCTGAGGTACCACTGTAAAACACAAAACATTAAAAGAAACTTCCTTGTACAGGGCTGCCTTCAGATGTCTTCTAAAGGTTGTATAGTTACCGGTACTTATCTCATTGGAGGACAGAGTTAGTAAAGGTTGTATAGTTACCTATGGCTCAGGGGTCACATAACTCCATACCCTCCAATTTTTCTTGGATGAAAATAGGGACATCCAGTGCTTTTTTGTCTTTAAAAAAATGTTAAGGGGTACTCTCATTTTGACTCAAGAAAATACCACTTTATAGTTCAAATCGGGGAAAATAAATACAGTAAATGTACAAAAGTATGAAGATTCACAAAATGTTTGGGGTATGCGTACCCCTGCATAAAATTAGAAACTGGGATGGCTTCTGTAAATCAAGGACTGTCCCTGGAAAATAGGGACACTTGGAGGGTCTGCATACTGGACAACAAAGGTGTTGTCCAGCTGTGGGTTTTGGAGCTTAAACCTTGTGGGGAGGGTCAAATCGAACCCTGATCCAGATTCAAAGGTAGTCTAAACCATTAGACTTGAACCATTTCAGACCAAGGACCTGCCTTAAACCCAGTTATGTATTTGGGGACTCATTCCTTATTCTTTTGCCCTATACAGTGGAGCCTTGGTTGTTGAACATAAGCCGTTTTGGAAGACCATTTGGCTTCTAAAACATTCAAGAACCGAGGCGCAATGGGCAGTCGGCAAAGTCCATTGAGAAAATGGAGAAACGCACCCCAGAAGCTGCTTGACTTCCAAGGCATGTTCAAAAACGGAAGCATTCACTTCCAGGTTTTCAGCATCTGGGTTCCAAATCATTCGGCTTCTGAGATGCTCAAAAACCGAGGTTCCACTGTATCTACTTGGTGGTAGTGCTCCTGTTGTGACCCACCTTGGATCAGGCCGTGACCCAGGAGAGGATTCTGACCTACTAGTTGCAGACCAGTGGTCTAAACTAGCAGACTTCCACTGGAGCCTCTTTCACTGATCCACCAGGACACACAATCCAAACAGTGAAACCGAGAGCTGAATACTGGAGCTTTATTGTTTGCTAGCCAAGAACCCAGTTTCTTGATTATGTGACCCAACAAACAAACCCAAAAATCTGAACTTCAGGGACATATATTTACCCCCAGCACCAAAAGCAGGTTGAGAAATGAGCTGAAACAAGACGAGAAGTTTGTCGAAATGGTCTGATTCATGGTTGATTTTTTGAATGAAGTTTCGCATCAGCAGAAATGGTGCGTAAGGTTTCTCCACATGGTCAGTTTCAATTCTACTCTGAGTGATGTGTGTGTGTGTGTGTGTGTCTTTCAAAATATGAAATATGAAATTTGAAATGCCTCTCAAAATATTTCCTTATCCCTCATCCGGATTTTTTTTTTAATTAACTTCCTAAACTTTAGAGTTTTTTAAACAGGGATTATTTAGCTGTGATTCCTGCATTGAAGGGAATTAGACTAGATGGCTCTTAGGGGCTCCCTTCCAACTTTATGACTCTTCCAAGTTTTGCTCTTGTAATTTATCTCGGTGAGATTAGGTGGTGAGATTTAAGGCAACAATATTTAACATATTCAGTTGCACAAGATTCAGTTCTTTTCCTAAAACTGTTAAACCCAATGATACCTATAATAGGAATATCAAAAACTTTCAGAGAAAGAATGTGTTATATACAGCGTCAATTTTTATGCAAACGCATTCAAATAAGATTTTTCGTTTGAGATTTTTGTCATTCAGATGTATTTGAGGTATAAAAGCAGCCTTCAGGCAAAAACGGATCTGCAAAATTTCCCCCCACAGAAATGAAAAATATTCTGATCCTTCTTACCTGTCACCTTCCTCTCTGGTTTCCTTTACTCTATACATTTGGATTGCAAGCTCCTCAGAGCAAAAACCCACACTTTCTGTTGTTGGTGATGTTACATATATATAATGAAATCAAGCTTTTAGGGTGGCAGCACCCACACTTGTCTGTTGACCCACTCGCTGCCTAATGACGTCAGGCAGATGCCTTCACTTTACTCTTTTTTGGCACCTGGTGGGGAGGAATGTTGTAACAGTTAGTTATTAGCTTGTGTTCATGAAAGGGTTAACCTGAGCCTTGAGCTCAAGTAGCCAGTGGGTGAGACTTAGCAGGCTTCCAGCAGGCTTTGCTTCCTCCCTTTCTCTCTCTCTGAGCTTCATCAAAGAAGCTGGAGCTGCAGCATGGCTACCAGCTGTAGAGAAAAAACAAGTGAATGAATCTCTCTTAAATGATATTTCTACTGCCTGCATTTGCAACAACCACATGATTATTATTTTTTGTAAAGAAACTAAATCCTTTGTTTTTAACTCACTTGGAGCCCCTTTTCTTATTTTACGGCCAATGGATGGAAATTTGGTTGCTGTAGCTTCTGAAACTTTTGGAAGTGAAAAAGTTCACCTGTTTACAAAGCTAAATGCCTGTGATTTATTCTAACCTAAATGTTTTGGTGTGGAATGTTTGTTTAAAGGTGGATGAGGGCAGATGAAAATCTAACCAATTTTTTATGTGCATGGAGTAATTGCCATTGGGCTAACTCTGCTATGAGCAAGTAAGAATCTCTTCCAAATCTCTCTCTCTCTCTGCCCAACAGAAAGCACTTCTTCAAACCGCAGATAGTTAAACTATTGAATTGTCATAGGAAGAAGTGATGGTCACCGACTTGGATGACTTTAAAAGAGTATTGGACAAATTCATGGAGGAGAAGACCATGAGTTGATGGCTATGCTCCATCCTCCACAGCTGGAGGCAACAATGCTTCTGAATACCAATTGCTGGAAACCACAGAGGGGAGAGTGCTCTTGTGCTCAAATTCTGCTTGTTGTTGTTTAGTTGTTTAGTCGTGTCCGACTCTTCGTGACCCCATGGACCAGAGCACGCCAGGCACTTCTGTCTTCCACTGCCTCCCGCAGTTTGGTCAAACTCATGTTGGTAGCTTTGTGAACACTGTCCAACCATCTCGTCCTCTGTCGTCCCCTTCGCCTTGTGCCCTCCATCTTTCCCAACATCAGGGTCTTTTCCAGGGAGTCTTCTCTTCTCATGAGGTGGCCAAAGTATTGGAGCCTCAGCTTCAGGTTCTGTCCTTCCAGTGAGCACTCAGGGCTGATTTCCTTCAGAATGGAGAGGTTTGATCTTCTTGCAGTCCATGGGACTCTCAAGAGTCTCCTCCAGCACCATAATTCAAAAGCATCAATTCTTCGGCGATCAGCCTTCTTTATGGTCCAGCTTTCACTTCCATACATCACTACTGGGAAAACCATAGCTTTTACTATACGAATTCTGCTTACTGGTTTCCTATTAAGGGCAGCTGGTTGGCTACTGTGAGAACAGGATGCTGGTCTAAGTGGATCATTGGCCTGATCTAGGAGGCTGTTCTTCTGTTCTTATTTTTGTTTAGGCAAGCCTCTCCAAATATTTTAATCTGAATTTCTGTTTATTCATTTAAAAATTGAATGTTTTTTTTAAAAAATGTTTTTCACTGTTTTTACTGATAATTTCATTGTTTTACAATCAAGCAGAATATAAAATTCAGGAAATAAATAAAATAAATAGTTCACATATGGAACACAGGGGGTCCCAATGTTGCACCACCCCCTCCAAACACACCCCCAAATCTCAAAACTACCGGACTTCTCCCCCCTTAGAATCGGCAAGGCTGTTGGTTTTTGTTATCAAATATATTTATTTGTAAAATATTTATAGACCACCATCTCATGCATAACATCACGGCAGTGTGCAACAATATTTCACAAATACATTGTTGTTGTCCATCTGTCTTGAGAGACAATTGAGTGCACCTCCAGGGTGAAGTCAAACTGCTGAAGAATCACAGCGCCTGCTGTGGCTGCAAAGACTAGTAACTCGTCACTGCTGCCTCCTGCATTGTTTTTCCTGCATTAGCAGCACCAAAAATGACCTCTCTGGGCAGTGTGCATGGAGGTCCTGGGTTGTCCCCTCTCAGCCTCACTGATATGGTCCAAAGGAAAGCAGAGCAATACATCTGGCACCAGCTTGGCTGCAGGAGTTTCTGGAAGGAGGTGTGCAACCGCCTTAGGGACTCTACTCTCCTGAAGATTTCTGCAAGGCAATGGGCTGGGACTTCCCCTCAGGGTTTGCTCCTGAAGCCTTTCTCACGAGTGAGTATAAATAAACGAAATGAGTAAATCACAAAAGAGTGGACCCATAAGACTGGGGAGAGGAAGACTGGATAGATCAACATGAAAATAAGTCTCTTAGGAGTCAGAAGCAAGGGTGCCTGCTGAATCTCTGCTGGAAGAGCGTTCCATCGCATGAGACCAGTGTTATGAGAAAATACTGCTCCTTTCCCCTTATGGGGTATCCAAGAGCCCGTACAGAGTCTGTAAGTAGGTCCCCTATTGGAAGGAGAAAATAACAGAGGCCAATCGGAGAATATTGAGAAGCAAGGCAGCTAGTAAGCCTGATCTTTATTAACTGTTGCAGCAGGGTGCTCACAACCACACACAGGAGGCAGGAGGGACCCAGAACAATAGTGTGCAAGCCCTTATATAGACTTTTGAAATTGCCCACCCTGTAACTCAAGAAAACATCATACATACGTCACAGAAAGAGGTGGTCTCCAGCAGAAATCCTGTTTGCCAGGATACTTGATAATGGTCACTGATTGCTTTACCTGGGCAGCCTGGCCATTCTTTTGTGATGGTAAATACTTTAATTCCTGAATCCAGGTCACAGGCTCACCCTATTCACACATGCATATGCCTTTTAGACAGGTAAGCAATAGACAATGGGGAGGGTTTGCCATTTCCTTCCTCCTTGCAGAGAAATATTTGAGGTCACTGGAAGAGTCAAAATGGCTTCAGGATTGCTCTCCTGTTCTATTTCAGACACTTGTGGTTTATATACTTATGTATGTGTTTGCCTTGTACATTTAGGAACGTTTATTTTATATTTGGGACCTTAGAATTCTTATAACACCAGCAACACTACATGCCTGACTTGTAGATGAGGCCAGCCAGGCCTCCATAACGTGGAGGAAGTCTAACAGCACTCTTCCATATTTGTTCAGAGATTGAGCTATATCAGGAGCTTCATGGCACAGCACTCTGGGAATTAAAAACAGAGAAAGCAACAGAATGAATGAATAATAGGTACAGTGGTACCTCGGGTTACATATGCTTCAGGTTACAAACTCTGCTAACCCAGAAATAGTGCTTCAGGTTAAGAACTTTGCTTCAGGAAAAGAACAGAAATCGTGCTCCGGCAGCACGGCAGCAGCAGGAGGCCCCAT
This sequence comes from Podarcis raffonei, assembly GCF_027172205.1. NCBI lineage: Eukaryota > Metazoa > Chordata > Lepidosauria > Squamata > Lacertidae > Podarcis > Podarcis raffonei. Next base: position 21,219,593 of record NC_070617.1, read on the forward strand.
TAGCTAAAGTGGTGATTCAGGTTAAGAACAGTTTCAGGTTAAGTACGGACCTCCGGAATGAATTAAGTACGTAACCCGAGGTACGACTGTAGATGGTTAGAAGTTTGGGTGTAACTCATCTTGCAAAAGATTGGAATGCATGGAGTTAAGACAGAGAAGGTGAGGAACCTCCAGATTTCTAGCCTAATTTCCGTACCTTGATCTCTATGCTGACTTCTCTCTCTGTCTCTTTGTTGTTTAGACTGATATGTCTTAGGAGGCATCTTACTTTACAACTTCTTCTTGAATCTCAGGATGAGAAGTCACTCAGGAGCTATCATCTGAGAGAACAAAGGCACAAGCATGGCTCCCTTGTCCTTCTCTAGATTAGTTTGGTGAGAACTAGAAACTTTTCTGTCCAACGTGCATTTCCTACAACAGACGACTTTATTATTTTCTTACCTACAAGCGTCTCTGAGTGTTTGTGTGCTTGTAACAACTAAAGTCTGCTCCCTAGACAAGATTCCTTAGCTAAACACTGCGCACTCTGTATAAGAAAAAGTGCCATCGGCTAAGAGGACACACTCTTCCAAAATAGATAAAAATCACTATTAAAAGAATACTGCAGATCAGATAAAAATTCAGCAAGGTGGATAGAACAGTCATTTAAACCAGTAAATGTTGCATGCTGGAAATCCAGAGCAAATAAAAACATTTTTTTCCTGGTGCCAGAATCGTAACACAGTTGACACTAGCCAAGTCTCCCTGGGAAGGGCATTCCATAAGCATGGTGCCACCTCTGAGGAGGCCCTGCCTGTTAGAATTCCTGATCTATGATTGCAGTCATGGGATTTTTGTCTTTCACATGACGGTATATGTTTTGACTCCACAGAGTGGGAAGTGTCAGAGACAGGATGTTTGTGTTGCTGTGTTCCGTGAAGCAGGACTATTGTCCTTTGTTTGTTTTTTCTCTTTGCTGTCTGATGCTAGAGAGAGAGGGAGCCATGTTGCAGTGCTCTGTGTGTGTTTATATGTAAATAAAGTAGATCAGCCAATAAGCTGAGTTGCTGAGGTCTGTCACGCAAGATGCGCAAACTCTGCAGATCCTTAAGTGTGCCAGTGTCAGTTGGCATCAGTTGCTGTGATGTTCAGGCTGAAGAAAGCTTTTGAAGCTCCCAAACGATCGACCAGGAGGGAGGGAACATGCCAGTCGGGCATGTGTCTCTGCCAGAGTCCTACTCAAGTGTAGGCTGGACTCCTGACACTGCCTTTGCTTACCAGGAATCTAATCTCAGACAGTGGGGAAGAAAAGATGAAGCAGAGCTGCAGATGATTATCTAAGGCCATGTGCCTGCCATACATTTCAAGCACGTGACTTACCTCAAAGACTCCTGGGACCTGTAGCTTGTTAAGGGAGCTGAGGTTTGTAGCTCTACGAAGGGTGAACTACAGTTCCCAGGATTCTCTGGGGGAAGCCATGTGCTTGAAATGTATGGCATGTGTGCAGGTACAGTGCTTGAGCAGTTTCTTGCAGTAGGGGGGGTCTGTCCTTCACAATCACACTGCATTATGGGCTTGGTAGTCTGATGAAAGCAGGACAGGTTTTGATCATTGCTGGAATCCACAATAAGGGAGAGCAATTTGGTTGGCTGCTGTGAGAACAGGATGCTGGACTAGATGGGCCGTTGCTCTATCCAGCAGAGCTCTTTCTTATATACCCTTCTTGCAATTTTGCAGGAATATTTTCCAATATATCAGAAGGCTGGTTTGCCTCTGCAGGGCTTCATATTCTACTTCAGGGGAGATGCAGCAATGATCTGGAGGGTGGGGGGGAAAGGGGCTATGTAAATGGTCGGCGATGATCCTGCGGAGCGAAACCTCCAGCCTCGATCGTCACGACCGCATGCAGTTCAGGCAAAAATGGTATCTGATGTGCAAAGCTGAAAACTCAGCAGGGCGGGAAAGAAGGAAGGAGGGGACCCTCGTCTGGGAACAGGGCAGCCCCTGTTACTGCAAATGGGAGAGTGTGAGAGGCTGGACTGGACACGTCAAGTCACCCCAGCCTTTGCAGGACACAGCTGTCTTCCGACCAGAGTGAGAGTATTTTAATTGGGCACTTGATAAAACTGCAAAGCTGTCGCAGGCGCAGGCTTGCTGCCTGCAGGGCACGTGGCCTGGAGGACGCTGGGCAGCTGTTTAACAGCCTTGCGCATCCTGAGGTGCACAGCGTCAGGCCGCCTGAGCAAACTTCTCCATCTGAGCTAGCGGGAGGCAAGGAGCTAGAATTGCAGGGGCCTGTTTAGCTGCACATCCAATTGCAAAGAGACACAGGCAGTTTTGTCCTGTATTGTTCTTAAGCTCTTCGCCATGGAACCCCGGCCAGATATTCTCCACACTCGTCCATACATTTCAGATGTTTCCAATTTCTGCCTTGTGCCGTGAGACTCAGAAGCCTTTTTTTAACACAGATGTGAGGAAGCTGCCTTATACAGAGTCAGGCCATTGGTCCATCCAGCTCACTCTTGCCCACGCTGAGTGGCAGCAGCTGTCCAAAGGTTTCGGGCAGGAATATCTCCTAACCCTACCTAGAACCTAGGACCTTGTGCATGCAAAGTAGGTGCTCTTATTACTGAGCTATGATATTGTGAGAGAGTGGGTAAGAGAGAGAGAGAGAGCTTTGAAAATGTTTGCCATCTAGCAGATATTGGCAAGTTCCTCCCATGCTCAAAACCGATTCGCTGAGCTGCTGTGATGTCACAGAATATCAACTGTTTAGAAATGGAATGTAGGTGCACTGAGGGGGGTATATTGATATGGCCAGACCCTCCAAGTGTTCCTATTTTCCACGGATACCCCCGGATTTACAGAAGCTGTCCCAGTTTCTGATTTGATCCCAGAAGGTTCCACTTTTCCTTATGACGTCTCTGTTATCATTGGAGAAATGTTGGAGGGTATGGAGTTATCCAGCCCCCGAGTTATCTGAAGGCACCCCTGTATAGGGAAGGCTTTTTTATGTTTAATTTTTTTATGCATTTGTATATGTTGGAAGCCACCCAGAGTGGCTGGGGCAACCCAGTCAGATGGGCGGGGTATTATTATTATTAACCCCCTATTTTCATCAGAGAAATGTTGGAGGGTATGTATTGCTAGTAAGGAATTGTGAAAAAGCCTAGCTCCTAGAGGATACTTGCTGAATTTCCTCGAGCTAGGGACCCTGGAGCAGGGCCACCTGAGCCATCTGCATGGTGGGGTTATATAGCCTTTCAAGTAACTCAGCTACTGCCTTCTCGCTGTTGCATTGCCTTCTTCCCAGACCCCGAAATGCAGCTGATTTCGAAATGCCTCTTCCTTCTTCTCACCAGGCAGTTAAATGCCATTCGCCTTGCCGTCTCTCAGCAAAACGGTTTGACACTGGAATGTAAAGATGGGTTTTGACATGTGTTCTGAGCAGACCCTTCCTGGCCCTGCTTCCTTCTCCCCCCGCCCCCGATAAAACAATCTCCTTCCTTTGTGAATCAGATCTAATCCCACTCGGCCTGCCCCACAGCTGAGAGGGACCCGAGTCAATTGCTGCATTTTAATCTCAGCTGCGTGCAACCCCCGCCCCACCCCCAGTTTATGGTGATTTCCTCTTTTGTTTCGGACAGGGGTGGCATGGCCTCGTCTCCCCGCAAAACAATCAGAAGATTTGATTCTGGAATCACACCTCCCTCCCTCCCACCGTCCCCGCCCACCCCCCCACCTTGGGGACTTCAAAGGTTGGGGGCGGAGGGAAGCTTCACTTCTGGAAGAGAAGAACAATATTGGCAGCCTGCGAAGACTGTCCCCAAGGAAGACGCCCCACCGGGCAAACTGACCCCAGAATGTTATCTGCTCTCGCGCAAGGAGGATGAGATGGAGCCGCCGACGTTATACGCCTCGCACAAAAAAAGCCACGGTGGCCCGGGCTGGTTAAACTTGACTACATCCGCAGGGTAATCTGTGCCTCAAAGGGAGGTGGCCACAAAGGCCAGGTTAAGCCGTGCCTCTCTGCCAATTTTGCAAGCCAGTTAGAAACCAGAAGGGTTGTGGTTTAACTGTTGGCCAGTCAAGGGCTTTAGGTGGTTAATCATTAAACCGACTAATATGCATAAGAAGAGAGTCCCATCCTTCTTCTTTTTAAATAGTTTTAATTTGGTTCTACAAATTAATATTCACATTCAAAATCACAAATAATAACAAATGCACGATATTCTTCCAAATCTCTAGCCTCCCCTCCTCCCCTACTTGGGTTCTTTACTTAACCTTTTCAACTGCATACTATAAGTCACTTTAATTTTCCAGTTCTCCATTATGTCCAAAGTCTTTGTTTCATTACAAGAGTTATTTAAGACCTGCTAAAGTGTTCAACTGTTTACAGAGGTCTTCCAGATATAATATAAATCTCCCTCATCCTTTGCTGAAGTTTCGGTCCTCCTGATTTCTGATTTTCCGGGTCATTTTTGCCATTTCCTCATAGTCCAACAACTTAGGCTGCCATTCCACTCTGGTAGGAACCTTATTGTCTTTCCAGCTCTGGGCTACAGAAGAGTGGCCCATCTAATGTACTCAGAATTATAGAGATGGAAGGGACACTGAGGATCATCTGGTCCAGCTCCCTGCAATGCAGGGCTATGCAGCTGTCCCATAAGGGAATTGAACCTGTGACCTTGGCGTTATCAACGCCACGCTCTAACCAACTGAGCTATCCACATGTCCAGTGTCCTGTTCCCACGGTGGCCACCCTTATGACTGTGGGAAACGGCCCCATCTTGCAAGCAGAACCTGAGCTCAAGAGCCACTCCTCCGCTCCTGAGGTCTCCATCAACTGGTCATCAGAAGCATAATCTCTGCAACTGTGGAAGCAACGCATATCCAGCATGGATAGCCTTATTCTCCATCAGATTTGTCCAATCCTCTTTTAAAACCATCCAGGTTTATGGACATCGCTGCCTCCTATGGCAGTGAGTTCCATAACTTAACTCTGTGCTGCACGAATAAGTTCTTTCTTTTATTTGTCCTGACTGTCCCAACCTTCAGTTCCTGTGTTTTGAGAGAAAGAGCAAAAACTTTGCTCTATCCATTTTCTCTGCCCTGTAGTGGTTAAGAGCTGTGGACTCGTAATCTGGTGAACTGGGTTCACTTCCCCGCTCCTCTACATGCAGCTGCTGGGTGACCTTGGGCTAATCACACTTCTCTGAAGTCTCTCAGCCTCACACACCTCACAGTTTGTTGTGGGGGAGGAAGGGAAAGGAGAATGTTAGCCGCTTTGAGACTCCTTAAGAGGAGTGAAAGGTGGGATATCAAGTCCAAACTCTTCTTCTTCCAAACTCTTCTTCATGCATAATTTTACAGTCATAAATTGCAGAGTTGTTAGGGACCACAAGGACCATCTAGCACAGTGGTTCTCAACCTGTGGGTCCCCAGATGTTGTTGGACTACAACTCCCATCATTCCTGATCTCTGGCCTTGCTAGCTAGGGGTGATGGGAGTTGTAGTTCAACAACATCTGGGGACCCACAGGTTGAGAAAGGCTGATCTAGCACAACCCCCTGCAATGCAGGAATATTTCACCCAATGTGGGACTGAAACCCACACCCCTGAGATTAAGTCTCTACTTGCCTTTTCTTGACACTAAAAAGTCCAATTAATCTTCCCCCCCCTCTGCCTGTCATTGAACTGAGTCATTGACTGATTGAATGGAGTGAGAGCCAGCTTGGTGCAACAATACAGAGCCATCTCTCCAGAAGAGCCTTAGCAACTTACTCAGCAGAAAGAATGATGGCGTGGAACTAGATTCTACCTTTGACAAAGGGTAGAAGTAGAGGACAGTTGTCATGCTGAGGGCCGCATTCCTTTCTGGGCAACCTTCAGGGGGCCACATGCCAGTCACAGGGCAAAAGTGGGCAGAGCGAGAAAGACGGCAGACTGGTTTCTAGGCACACTCTCACACAAGCGGGAGGCAAGATCAGAGCTCAAGGACACAACCAGCAAGTCAAAGACACTCAAGGAGGGTGCACAGCAGGGCCAGCAAAGGCCGTGGCCTGGCATCCATTGGGAAAAGCAGGGTGCAAGGCAGGAGGCCAACAATAGGTGGCGCCAGAGGCAATGACAGGCAGAGCCAGTTCTAGTTTTCCCCTCCTCCATGCTAAGTTCTACAAGGGCATGGAAAGGGGAGGATGCTAATAGCTAGGGCCACCCTCTGGACTGCTTGTGTAAGAAGGCAGGTAGGTGGAGGCTGGCTCAGCACAGAGTGAAGTTGGTGGGGGCAGTGCCTCATTCTTCCTAGCAGACCAGTCCTCCATGCAATGTGGGGCTGGCGACAGCCAGGCAGAGGCCCCAACATCTCCACTCTTGGCCAGGCCAGGCAACATGTGAATTTCCAACCAGGCCCCAGAGGCCTGGGCATAATAGACAGGCAAAGGTTAGTGAAGCTGTTTTGCTAAATTTACGCCTCCTCCCTGGACTGCGGGAAGGGAGGGGAGGGGAGCCCAACCCAATCCTCGCAGGAGCTATTACTGCACCCGCTTGATAGCCTTATATATCACGGCGTATAAATGGATGCATTCGGCAAAGTATCGAGCGATGTTAGTCGGAAGACAGTGCTGGCTGTATCAGCACTTCCTCGTCCATCAAACTGCCGAGCGGCTTGAGTGTCAAACGGCCGGTGCTCAGAGGGGCAGGAGGCAGGATGCTCCTCACTGGTGGTCCCTAAGCATCTCTCTCTCTCTCTCTCTCTCTCTCTCTCTCTCTCTCTCTCTCTCCCTCAATCAAGGCAATTTTTGCACATCTGGCTGACCCCGTGAGAACAGGATGCTGGAATAGATGGACCAGCAGGCTCTCTTTTTGTTCTTATGTTATGGTCTTAAGCCACCGGAGGGGAGAAGGCTCTTATGCTCAGGTTCTGCTTGTGGGCTTCCCATAGGCATCTGGTTGGCCACTGTGGAAACAGAATACTGGATGGGCATTTGGCCTGACCCAACAGCAAGATTCTACTTATGTTCAGTAAAGGAGGGCTTTTGCCTTCATGCCCTACCTCTGAGCTTCCTGGAGTCTTATTATTTTCTTAAGGTTCACTGCTGCACCATAAAGGTGATCAGGTACGGTGGCTCTAAGGTCACATCCACGTCACACACATGGCTTCCCCCATGGGAATCCTGGGAACGGTAGTTTTTTAAGGGTGCTGAGAATTCCAGCTGTATGGGGCATAAACTACAGCTCCCAAGATTCCTTGGAGGGGGTGCCATGTGCTTTAAATGTATGGTGCAGATGTGATCCAAGAAAGATAACAGGGCAAGGCTGAGAAAATGTTTGTTTGTTTTTTTCAACCTGAGGGTCACATTCCCTTCTGGGCATTCTCCCAAGGACCATGCGGGAGTGAGTGGTGGGCAATCCCAGAGGCAGAAAGGGAGCAGAGCAACAAATGGAAATTTACTGAAGCAAACCAGCTCTGGACCTGGTCAGTGGATAAATGGGTGACTGCCTGGAGACCACATGTATACAGCCTTGAGTTCAACAATGGAAGAAGGTGGAATATAAAAGAAAGAAAACTACCGTATTTTTTGCTCTATAAGACTCACTTTTTCCCTCCTAAAAAGTAAGGGGAAATGTGTGTGCGTCTTATGGAGCGAATGCAGGCTGCGCAGCTATCCCAGAAGCCAAAACAGCAAGAGGGATTGCTGCTTTCACTGCACAGCGATCCCTCTTGATGTTCTGGCTTCTGAGATTCAGAATATTTTTTTTTCTTGTTTTCCTTCTCCAAAAACTAGGTGCGTCTTGTGGTCTGGTGTGTCTTATAGAGAGAAAAATATGGTAATTGATACACCATAGGGACACTCTCCAGAGAGCGCATTGTTTCTACCTGACCTGGCTGAACTATAATGTTTCCAAGTCAGGCTTGGGCAATGACCACTCTTTGGTCTTCAATTGGCCATATTCTGCCTCTGGTTGTTGGTTATCCTGCCTGCCACCCTTCTGGAACATAAGAAGAGCCTGCTGGATCAGGCCAGTGGCCCATCTAGTCCAGCATCCTGTTCTCAAAGTGGCCAACCAGATGCCCCAATGGGAAGCCAGCAAGCAAGATCCAAGCATGAGAGCAATTTCCCCTCCTGAAACTTCTAGCAATTGGTATTCAGAAACATTCCTGCTTCCAACCAAGGAGGCAGAGCATAGGAGTTGATAGCTTTATCTTCCATGAATTTGTCCAGTCCTCTTTTAAAGCCATCCAAATTGCTGCCTCCCTTGCAGGAGGGAGTTCCATAGTTGAACGATGGGCTGTGTAAAGAAGCCCTTCTTGAGTCTTCTAACACTCAATTTCATTGAATCTCCACACATAATAGTGTTATGAGAGAGAGGGGGGAAGCATTTCTGCATGCACTTTTTCTGTGCCAGGTATGATTCTATAGACTTGTATCATGCCATCCCTGATTCACCTTTCTCCTAAACTAAAAAGCCCCAAACACTGGCATACTTTTCCTCAGAGGCGAGTTGTTCCATCCTCTTGCCTCTTTGACCTTGCATCCCCACCATGCCCCCCCCCAAGGCACACCTGCTCCCTGGATTCTGCTGACACTCTAAAGTGCAGTCCTCCATCCCAACCTGATTCCCAACTGTGTTGGAGCTCATGGGGAAGAGCCGCAGCTCAGGTAGCTAGCTAAAGGATGTGCTTGGCATGCAGAAGGACCCATTCCTGGCATCTCCAGTTTCAGGGATCTTTAAGTAGGTGATACCTTTCTGCCTGAGACTCTGGACAGCCACTGACAATAGACGTAAGAAACAGGTAAGCTACCTTATATTGATTCAGGCCATTGCTCCATCTAGATCAGTATTGTCCACAATGACTGTAGCTCTCCAGGAGGTCCAAAAAGGGACATTCCCAATCCTATCTGGGGGTGCCAGGGATTGAACCTGGGACCTTCTGTTTGCAAAGCAGACTGAGATACGTTCCTTCTAAACAACACTGGGCAAATAGCCAGAGTAAGGCAAGTTCCTCTGCTTCCTTTCAGACATACGTTGCTCCATGTGGGCCAATGCCTTGTGTAGCTTACACACAGCCATCCGTTTTCCCCGGAAGGAGGAAGACGTTGATTGATAAAAGATGTGGCTGGCCCAGAAGGCTGATGGATGGACGATGGCTGGGTTAGCAAAGCAGAGAGAGAGGGAGGCAGGCCTGGGAAGAGAAGCAGGGACTGCAGATGAAGAGCAGGCAGGATAGATACAATCTGGAAGGGGGCCAGACTGATTTCAGCGAGTGCAGAAGATAGCAGGCTTGCAGGTGAGATACAGTTGATGGGTCATGGGGAGAACATGCCACTGGGGAGGCAGGGAGCCTTATCCTGAGTCAGGCTGCTGGCCCATAGCTCAACATGGTTTACACTACCTGGCAGTGGCTCTGCAAGGCTCTCCCAACCCTGCCCGGAGATGTCACTGGGGACTGAACCTGACACCTTCTGCAAGCAAAGCAGATGTTCTGCCACTGAGCTACAGCCCTTCACCACAAAGCCTGTGTCGTTCCATCAGGCTGATGGTTTAATGGCAAGGCCTCCGGTTAGGAGGAAGAAGTGGCCAGTGGTGTCTGGCCCTGCTCTCCCGATGCAAAGACAAAAGCAATTCAGCATTCTTGGGTTCCATCAAGAAGATCGCCAGAGCTCTTTGCTCCTCTCGGTCTACCGGGGTGGACTGATAACCCCTCCCATGAATCTTCTCCATCCATTTGCTAGGAAAGGAATTGTGTCCAGAAATGATAAAGGAGCTTTCATGGAGCCACCAACTTGGATGGCTTTCAAAGAGGGTTCAGCCAATTCAAGGAGGAAAGAGCTACCAATAGCTTATCACTACCTCCAGTGTGAAGGACAATGTGCCTTTGTTTTGTTGCATTTGCCACACCTTGGTGATAGCCAAGAGATGTCTGTAAGTGTCTTCCTTTTACGCTGCAAGCTGTCTTTCAGATGGTCTGTACTCTGCAGCCTCGCTGGATGCCTGAGCTTCTATTAAAGCTCAGGAGAAGATGTCAAAAGGAACTTTATTTAGCCCGGGGTTGTGGGGTGGGCACATTCCCTTCTAAGCAACCTTCCAAGGCCACGTGCCAGTGATACGCAGGGCCAGAGGGGAAAGTGGGTGGAGCAATGACATGCAAATGTTACCTTTTTACAGTAGCCAGAGGTCATGATGTATGTTGGCACCAAGGACATGGACAAATGTGGTCAGAAGGTCTTGGAAGGTACATAAGGAGAGCCTGCTGGATCAGGCCAGTGACCCATCTAGGATAGGATCCTGTGGTCACCCAGATGCCTATGGGAAACCTGCAAACAGAATCCAAGCACAAAAGCCCTCTCCCCACCTGCAATTTCCAGGAAACTGAAATTTCCAACCATGGAGGCAGAGCACAGCCACCCTGGCCAGTAGCACCTGATAGCCTCCTTCTCCACGAATTTGGCCATTTCTCCACGCTGAGGTAGGACACTGGACCAACGTGCCCAGATACCCATCTCTTACCTTTCCCCTCCCTCCCCGTTTTCTCTCTCTCTCCTTTCCCTCTCTCTCACAGCTGTTCTCCCCGTCTGCTTGAGTTCCCTGCCTCCTCCCTCTGCTCTGCCTCAGAGACATACATAACTCTCCGGTGAAATATATACAGTGTAAATATATAAAAAGCCAGCGTTTGCCTGCTGCTTATGTATTCATGAAATAGTAAATAAATTTTATGGGATAATGTGAAGGCTGCCAGGGAGCAGAGAGATGAAAACTAACCCCTAATGAGACTCAGTGTCAGCTTCGTGCTCTCCGTATTGATCTGGCAGAGGGGGGAAGGGGGAGGGTGCGCGCGCGTCGGGGTGTGCGCGTCGGGGTGTGTGTGTGTGTGTCCCCTTCCCTGTCCCCATGGCGGAAGCCGGCAGCCTGAGGAGCTGTGGGTTTCGCTGAGTGTGGGTTTTTATGGCCTTTGGAGGGGGCCATAAACTTAACAAGGCTGGACTCGGGGTTGTATGGGAGGTGGGAGAATCAGGAGGAGGGTTGCCGGGGCGGGGGGGGGGGGCGAGTGGGTTTCTGTAGCTGCAATAAACCGCCTCTTATACTCCTTAGGAAATTGATGGAGCAGGGGGTCACAGGCCTGCAGGCAGGTCAAGATAGCGACAAAGCTATTACCCAGGACATGATCCAAGGGAGGCTGGTCCGCCAGGGCCAAAAGGGCGCTGCCCCATCAACCTCAGCTTGCCTGCAGACAGCCCCCACCTGCTAGCCTGCCTTCCTCTGTACAGCAACCCAGAGGGTGGTGTCCCTGCCCATCAGCTTCTCCCACTTCCTCAGTTTCAGTGTTGCCCTTGCAGAACTCAGCAGGGGGAGGATCGTGAACAGGGAGCTCTCACTGCTGCAACATTTTGTTGCAGGACCCCCCCCCCCACACACATTATCCAGTAAGTATGGTAATACAGTGGTACCTCGGGTTAAGTACTTAATTCGTTCCGGAGGTCCGTTCTTAACCTGAAACTGTTCTTAACCTGAAGCACCACTTTAGCTAATGGGGCCTCCTGCTGCTGCCGTGCCGCCGGAGCACGATTTCTGTTCTCATCCTGAAGCAAAGTTCTTAACCCGAGGTACTATTTCTGGGTTAGCAGAGTCTGTAACCTGAAGCGTATGTAACCCGAGGTACCACTGTATCTCTTTTACACACACACACACACACACACACACACACACGAGAGGCTGGTGTATTGGGGCAAAAGGGCACAGATCCACCAACCTCAGGCTGCCATCAGCCAGTCCCCACCTGCTTGCCTTCTTCTGTGCAACCAGTCCAGGAGGTGGCCCTGCCCACCTGCTTGCTCCTCCTCCCTTGTCTCAGTGTTGCCCCTTGCAGGGGCAGGGAGGGGGAGAAGGGCAAATCTATAGACTGGGTTGGTTCCACTTGCAGTTGGCACTGGGCCACCAACAGTTGGACTCCCGGCCAGCATGGCCGATGGTCAGGGATAAGAATATATAAGCCGTGATGGATCAGGCCAAAGACCCGTCTTGCAGTCTAACATCTTGAATCCTTCAGGAGCCAATCAAATGGCTCCAGGAAGCTCACAGACAGGGCATGAAAGCAGCAGCCCCACCCACCTTTGTGGTTACTTATAAGAACATAAGATGAGCCCTGCAGGGCTGTGACCTCCCCTCCATCTTGCTCTCAGTCACTCCACCAGCTTGATCATTTCAGTTGCTCTTATATTGTCAGGAGCGAGCCAGCAGTAAATCACACCATGAAACTTGGAGTTAACTCTTTGTTAGCAAAACCACGATCAGCACAGGAGTTTCATGCCCAATGAGCACAGAAATCCATCTCCAGTAGGTCTTGCTCTCATGAAACAGTTGCTGAGACCACCTCCCCACAGCTGCCTACATTCCCTCCTCTCTAGGCTTTCCCCCCAGCAATCAGAGGCTGCGTCTGCACGTCTCTCCTCTCCCCTTTTCATGCCTCTTCTGGTTCTGGGAGAGAAGTGGAGAGGGGAGCTTACGGTAGCAGGAGTGGGAGACACCTAGACTCTTCACCAGCCTGACTCATCTCTGCCTCTTGGCCTCCCTCCTCTCACCCTCCTGCTTCAGCTTCTGCCCCCGATTCTGGACTTCCCTCTGGCACAGACTCTTCCCGTTCACTACGCCCTGTTACCTCCTCACCTTCCAACACCTCCTTTGCCCAATCTTCTCCCTCTGACAACTCATCATTGTCCCACTACCACTCCCCTGGCTCTGAGTCTTCTTCCCTTCGTGGTTCCCCAGCTGGTTACCCTCACCATTCTTCTGCGTCCAACCAGTCCATGACATTTATGAGCTTTCCCCAACTCTACAGTATCTTTTTTTTTAAGGTGAGCTGACCAGAACTGTACACATAATTCCAAATGCAGCCACACCATGGATTTGTATGATGACATTATGATATCACCTCCTGTAGGTGTGTTTCAGTTGGTCCATGTCCTCCTTGAAATTCTCTTTGGCTGCATCCAATCTTCTTGGACACTCTGTGCAAAGCGATAATGGTTGCACTATCAGGGCAGTGGGCATGCTGTTGCTCCTGGGACCCTAGCAAATGGTCAACCTTGCCACCCTTTGGAGCCAGCCCTGGGTGCTGAAAATAAAGCATACATATTCTTAAGACATGTAGACAGAGAGAGGAAGAGTTACTATCTAGAGACTTGGGAGAAATGATGTGAGAGAAACCTGAAGAACTCTAGTGCAGACATATTCTCAGCCATTGTAGCTCAGTGGTTGAGCCTCAGAAGATCCTGGGCTCAGTCCCAAACATCCTCTAGGTAGGAGGAGGAAATACACTTCTGGAGAGTCACTACCAGCCAGCATAGACAGAAGTTAGCTATGGTCTGACTCAGTGTAAGGCAGCTTCCTCTGTTCCTAAATTGCTGAGAGCCTAGCTATGTATGCCCTTATAGACGTCCTCCTGAATGGTACGGTTGTAGCTAAAGGGGAGAGCCTCTGCCTAGCATGCAGAAGGTTCCAGGTTCAATCCCCAGCATTGCCAGATAGGGCTGGGAACGTCCCCTGCCTGCAACCTTAGAGAGCCACTGCCGGGGTCAGTGTAGCCAGTACTGAGCTAGATGGTTGTTGTTGTTTAGTCGTTTAGTTGTGTCCGACTCTTCGTGACCCCATGGACCAGAGCACGCCAGGCACTCCTGTCTTCCACTGCCTCCCCCAGCTTGGTCAAACTCACGTTGGTAGCTTCGAGAACACTGTCCAACCATCTCGTCCTCTGTCGTCCCCTTCTCCTTGTGCCCTCCATCTTTCCCAACATCATGAGATGGCCAAAGTATTGGAGCCTCAGCTTCAGGATCTGTCCTTCCAGTGAGCACTCAGGGCTGATTTCCTTAAGAATGGAGAGGTTTGATCTTCTTGCAGTCCATGGGACTCTCAAGAGTCTCCTCCAGCACCATAATTCAAAAGCATCAATTCTTTGGCGATCAGCCTTCTTTATGGTCCAGCTCTCACTTCCATACATCACTACTGGGAAAACCATAGCTTTAACTATACGAACCTTTGTTGGCAAGGTGATGAAGGCAGCAATTCCTAATTTAAGAGAAGAGTTGTAGCTCAGTAATAGGGCATCAGCTTTCCATGCAGAAGGTCCCTGGTTCAGTCCCCAGCATCTTTAGCTGGGATCTTTTTTGCCTGAAATCCTGGAGAGCTGCTGTCAGTCAGTGGAGACAATATTGAGCTAAATGGACCAGTGGTCTGGCTCTGTATAAAGCAGCTTCCTACATCCCTACACAGAACAGCTCCGAGTAAGTGGAGAGGGTGCCTTCAGATTTCATTCAGCAGAAGGGGACAATGCCTTTCAGTTCTCAGTGTTTGGGGAAATGCTGCTCTCTTGCTATCCACCTTTCCTTTTTTAAGGGGGTAGTAAAACACCAGATTTCGGTTGAAAAGATGCAAATCAGGAAGAGTTTGATCCAGGCTTCACTTCCCCTTCCCCCTCAGCCGGCTTCTGCAAAGCGTGCCTGGGAGCCTGCAATTTCTCCACCCAGCTGTGTGTTCAAAATCACACAGGCGGGGAGGGAGGCGGGCGAATGGCTGCCCTGGGCTCCTCTCCTGCAGGCACATGGTGAAGGGGCAGCCATTACGTGTGGCAAAAGCCCTTTCCCTCTGCTCTCTTTAATCAGGCTGGCGGAGATTGTGCAGGGAATCCCAGGTCAGGAGAACCACCTGAGTGAAAGAAATCGACCCCTGCAGGATTAACTGGGAAGAAGGGAGATGCTGTGTCACTTCTAGAGTGTGTGTTGGGGGGGCATACGTATTGGAGAATAAATAACAGACCCTCAAGAAAGGATCTTCTTGGGTCTGAAGGCGAAGGAGTGGAGGAGCTCTTTTCCTCATCTGACGCTAGGGCTAGCCTACCTTCCAATTGCGATTTCTGCCAGTTTCTGCCATTTTTCCAGTCACAGGATCGCAGAACTGCATTGCAGAATTCAGAAATTGGGGAATAAATAGCAGACCCTCAGGAAAGGATCTTCTTGGGTCTGAAGGCGAAGGAGTGGAGGAGCTCTTTTCCTCATCTGACACTAGGACTGGGCCTACCTGCCAATTGCGGTTTTTGCCATTTTTCCAGTCACAGGATTGCAGAACTGCATTGCAGAATTCAGAAATTGGGGAATAAATAGCAGACCCTCAGGAAAGGAGGGTCTCATCTGTCACTAGGACTAGGCCTACTTGCCAATTGCGGCTTCTGCCAGTTTCTGCCATTTTCCAGTTACAGAATCGCAGAACTGTGTTGCAGAATTCAGAAAAATGTAGCCTTTGAAGGAACAGAAAAGACTGTTTGTGTATGCTACAACAGCTGCAAGGATGTTGCTTGCCCAGAGTTGGAAAGAAGATAAGATCCCTACCAGAGTGGACTGGCAGATTAAACTATTGGACTATGCAGAGATGGAAAAAACAACTGGGAAAATCAGAAACCAGGAAGATCAAAACTTCAATAAAGAATGGGAGAAATTTATATTATATTTGAGAGACCACTGTAAGCATCTCAACTCTTTGGCAGGTCTTAAATAACTCTTGTAATGTTGCATAGACTTTGGACACAATGGAGGACTGAAAAATTAGGAGGATTTATAGTAATGTATGCAGCTGAAAAGATTAACTAAAGAACCTGTTATGTACTGAGTTGAATAGGATCCAAACTGCAGCAGTCTGATTGGTCCTAGAACAATAGGATCCAAAAGGCAGCAGTCTGATTGGTCCTAGAACAATAGGATTCAGAATGCAGCAGTCTGATTGGTCCTAGAACAATGCAGCAGTATGATTGGTTGGCAGGAACTACCCAATCATGCTCCAGATAGAAGTGAATCCACAACCTGATTGGCTTACAGTAGAATTCCGGAATTAGCCAATCATGTGCAGCCCATTGTGTAAATAATGTATATAAAGCAGATACTCTGAGGGGACTTTCATTCCTCCTCACCACTATGAGCTGAATAAAGAGCATGAAATCACTTTGCGACTCTGAGTATATTTCAGAACCCATGGAGGGCAGGAGGGAAGTCGAGAGATTCGGAATAATCTTGTGTAATTTTTATTATTTGTGATTTTGAGTGTGAATGAATTTGTAAAACCAAATAAAAATCATTTAAAAATTAAAAATTAAAAAATAAATCTATAACGCTTTCTAAATTCCAACAAAGAAAAGAAAAGATGGTTGTGTTTCATAGAACCATAAGCTTAGAATGCGCCAGGTGTGCCAACTTGAATAAAATATGGAGGGGGGAGGTAATCCCCACCCCTCATAATTGATCACATGACATGGTGCACACACACTATTTGAATGCAATTGCCCATCCATTTTGGGGGGCCCTCAAATATTTTTTCGGGGGGGCTGAAGACCCCTTGGCCCCTAGGAGTTAGCTCCTAGGGAAGGCACCTCCAAGGATCATCTAATCCAACCCCTTGTAATGCAGTAATCACAGCTAAAGAATCTCATCCAAACTCTTTTTAAAAGCCTCCAATGAAGAAGAGTCCTAAGTTCAGGTCTCCCCACTTTCATGCAGGTTGCCAGTTTTAAAAAAATAAAGAAATCCTCAGAAAAATTCATCAGAATGAATTTTCCCTTCTATACACAGGTTTTTATGAGATTTCACCCAATAAATATATATTTGCAAGGCAATTTCCCCTAATATAATATAATTTTCCATTCATTCATTTCGTAGAATTTATATAACACTTGTTTTTTTAATTAAAAAAAGAAAACCTCAAAGCAGTTCTGCAAAAAGAATTAAACAAACACATTATTAGTGAAATCAATTAAAGATTAGGAAAACTAATACCAGAAATAAGCTAAAACACTTGAGATACAGTATCTGGGTAGGTTTGTCTAAACCAGGCATAGGCAAACTCGGCCCTCCAGATGTTTTGGGACTACAACTCCCACCATCCCTGACCACTGGTCCTGTTAGCTAGGGATCATGGGAGTTGTAGTCCCAAAACATCTGGAGGGCCGAGTCTGCCAATGCCTGGTCTAAACAAAAATGTTCTTAGTGGGTGCTGAAAAGAGTACAGCGAAGGGGCCTGTCTAATATCAATAGGCAGGGAATTCTAAAGCATAGGTGCTGCCACACTAAAGGATTTCTTCCTTACAGATGTGGAATGCCTATTAGAGAGCATGTGTAACAGTGCCAGTTCTGCAGATTGAAGCAGTTGAGGAGGAATATATTGGGAGAATCAATCTCGCAGGTAAACTGGTTCCAAGTTGTTCACTACGTTTATTTATATGTGCATCATAAGCACACTTTACCCTAGTACAGTGGTACTTCTGGTTGTGAACAGGATCCATTCCAGAAGCCCGTTCGCAACATGAAAAGCCCACAACCTGAAGCGCCATATCTGCGCAGGTGCACGGCGTGATTTGGTGCTTGTGCGCATGCGTGAAGCGCAATTTAGCGCTGCTGTGAATGTGCGAGCAGCGAAACCCGGAAGTAACCCTTTTCGGTACTTCTGGCTCGCCGCGGGACGCAACCTGAAAAACCGTAACATGAAGCAAACATAACATGAGGTATGACTGTATATGCGTTTTCATGCACGCTGGCTGGAGAACTGAGCTACCAAATTAGGAGAAGTGTGAATTTCGAAGGATGCCTGTTTTTATAGAGTTGTCGAGTTGAAAGGGATTCCCAGGTATCATCTAGTCCAGCCCCCTCCAATGCACGCATCAGAGCTAAAGAATCCTTGTAAGATTGAACTCCAATGAAGAGTCCCACTATCAAATAGCTCTTGCTTTCAGCTTTTTCTTCCTAATGTTAAGTCAGAATCTCCTTTTTATTGTTTTTATTAAAGGATTTTCATCATTAACACGGGTGCAGACAACGTCTCTGTTTTCAATTCATAGAGGCCTCCAACATTTCTCCAATGAAGATAGGGATGTCCCATTCCATAATGATAATTTTACTACCGTACTTTTCCATGTATAACATGCCCCCATGTATAGCACGCCCCCTATTTTGGGGGACTCAAAATTATGAAAATGGGGGGGGGGAGATTCCCCAAAGTAGTTGTTGAGCTTTTTTTTGGGGGGGTGGAAATGCCAAAAAACTGTCACCCGCCAGACCGACAATGCGCGTCGCCAGAGCAACCTATCCTCTGTCCCATCGCCGGGAAAAGTGGCAAATCGACCGCCCAATTGCCACAGCAACAGCCAATCAACAACAGTCCTTGCAGTATCCACCAATAACAATCTCCAGCTCGTGGCAGCAGCCTATCCCAGGGCCCCACAATGCACTACCCATGTATAAGACGACCCCTAATTTTGAACATGATCTTGGAATTAGTCTTATGCATGGGTAGGCAAACTAAGGGACGTGGGTAGTGCTGTGGGTTAAACAACAGAGCCTAGGACTTGCCAATCAGCAGGTCGGCGGTTCGAATCCCCACAACGGGGTGAGCTCCCGTTGCCCGGTCCCTGCTCCTGCCAACCTAGAAGTTTGAAAGCACAAAGTGCAAGTAGATAAATAGGTACCACTCCAGCGGGGAGGTAAACGGCGTTTCCGTGCGCTGCTCTGGTTCGCCAGAAGTGGCTTAGTCATGCTGGTCGCATGACCTGGAAGCTGTACGCCGGTTCCCTCGGCCAATAAAGCGAGATGAGCGCCGCAACCCCAGAGTCAGCCACGACTGGACCTAATGGTCAGGGGTCCCTTTATCTTTACCTTATGCATGGGTAGGCAAACTAAGGCTCGGGGGCTGGATCAGGCCCAATCGCCTTCTTAGTCCGGCCCGCGGACAGTCCGGGAATCTGCGTGTTTTTACATGAGTAGAATGTGTCCTTTTATTTAAAATGCTTTGTTGTTGTTTAGTCGCTTAGTCGTGTCCGACTCTTCGTGACCCCATGGACCAGAGCACGCCAGGCACTTCTGTCTTCATTTAAAATGCATCTCTGGGTTATTTGTAGGGCATAGGAATTCGTTCATTTCTCCCCAGAAAATATAGTCTGCCCCCCCACAAGGTCTGAGGGACAGTGAACCGGCCCCCTGCTGAAAAAGTTTGCTGACCCCTGGTCTTTTGCATGGAAAAATATGGTATTTATACCTCGCGCTGAGTTCCCCTAGCCACTCTGGGCAGCTTCCAACGTATATGAAAACATAAAACATTAAACATTTTTTTAAAAAAAACCTTCCCTTTACAGGATTGCCTTCAGATGCCTCGGGGGTTGGATCACTCCATACCCTCCAACATTCCTCCAATGAAAACAGGGGAAAGTGGGACATTCTGGGATCAAATCCGAAACTGGGACAGCTTCTCTAAATCAGGGATGTCCCTGGAAAATAGGGACACTAGGAGGGTCTGCCTTCCTTCAGGTCGGTACACTGCTGCCATTGACATTGTGAGGTTGGGCGAATCTCCATTCTTGTTGTAATCTGAATCCATCGGTTTGGGTCCTACCCTCTGGAACAGCAGACAAGAAGCCTGCCCACTCTGACTGGTGCCTGCCCCCTTGACATCGCCAGAGGCTGCCCCTAGGTCATAGGTTTGCGTTCTGGAATCTCAGAGCCCAGGAAGCTCCTGACCTGGCAACCCCAGTCCGCTTGTAAATGCCAGTTGCTAGGAATCGCAGGTGCTGAGAGTTGCCCCCACAAGGGTCTCCACTCCACATCCTGCAAGTAGCGTTTTCAGGAATGGTGGCAAGGCTTCCATTCAAGGGATCTGCTCATTTCTATTCCTTCCCTCTCCCCCCTCCCCTCCCCTATTTTATGGATGGAGCGAGATGGAAAAGTAAAAATTATTAACCCCGGGGTCAGCTATTGCTGCCTCGTTCCTCTCTTTAGCTTCGAGCATTTTTTCCCTTCTTCATCTGTTTCACAGACAGCCATGTACTGCTCAACACATTTGCATATACTTATTGCCTCTCTCTTTCTCTCTCTCTCCTTTTTTTTTTAATTTGGTCTTTATTTATTTTTAAAGAGACACCGTCCCATTTCTCCAGCCATCTCCCCTGGGCTGCGTAACTAGTTGCCTGCTGAATGCTGAATTTGTGGTCCAACGTTTCATCAGTGGTTGGCTGCTGGCTTTTTCTTGCTGAGCTGGATGGACTTGGGGCCTGATCCAGCAGAGTTCTTCTTATGGCTCTTCTGGAGGCTGCAGTCTTTCAAATGCCATTATTAAGGAGCAGGAATGGAGGAGCAATTTGATACAGTTCACATTCAAAAGCTGATTTGCGCTTTCTGAAACCGTTCACGAACTAAAACACAGCCGTCCTTTGAAATTCACACTTCTTCCAATTTTGCAATGCCGTTCCTCACCCAAATTACATGCGTATTACTGGTGTGCGGTGTGCAAAAAAAATTTCAGGTATTAGTGAAACCAACATACAAAAATGAGGGGAAATTGTGTTGCAAAACATAGTGTAGCAAAACATTTGCATTCAACGCTGATTAATTTTCATGCAGATGTTTTAAAATTGCAAACTCTTTAGAAAATGCAGAAAACCGAACACAAGATTGGAATGATAAGAAACTGGGAGGAACTGAAACCAGGATATTCACCAAGGCGGTGGAAGTAGGCAGTGGAATTTACTTCCAAGGAAGTATTTTTATTGCGCAATCCTTTGTGCAATAAATAAGGTACAGCCTCCCTGTGCAACACAATAAGGTGGTAAAGTCCTCCTCAGGTATTAGAATGGACTGTACCACTGTGGACTGCCAGCAGGGGAGTATAATTTTGGTTTACCAATCAACCAGGTGCCCCAGTGGGAAGCCTGCAAGCAGGACCTGAGCACAACAGCAATTTCGCCCACATGTGATTCCTAGCATCTGGTATTCAAAAGCATATGGCCTCCAGCAGTGGGAGGAGAGCATGGTCATTGCAGCTGGGAGCCATCAATAGCTTTGCCCTCCATAGAGAAGGTTCTCATATTTCATTCTTCGGAATGTCAGGTATATAAATCCAGCCAAGAAACTATACCTCTTCCTACAAAATGCGCTGCAAAACTGTTAAAAATCCCACAATTTCAGCATCGGAATTTGCTCTCTGAACTCTGTTTAAATTTTAAATTGGGGAGATTTAAAAAAGAACGGGAAATGCTTGTTATGTACTTACAAAAGGATTGCATTGGCAGGATTTTAAGAACACTTGAAATTTTAGAAATAATGTATGAAATTTGAGGTAGAATAAATAATTTGGAGTAGAAATGATATGCAGTTGAAAAAGAAATTTAAGGAGCCGGGGGGGGGGGAGAGGGAAGTCACAGGATTTGGAGAATCCCATTTTATGGATTTGATATTGTTTTTATGTATATTTTTCTTTGTTTATGGATGTTGTTGTGCTTGTTGATGTTTGTTTTGTATTTTTGTTGAAAATTTGATAAAAATATTATAATAAATAAATAAATTGTGGAGGTGGGGTCTGCATAGTGCCATTCTTTATTTATTTATAGCTATGGCACCTGGCACTCCTCCTCCTGGCAACTCCTGCAGCCAAGCTGGTGCCAATAGTATTGCTCTGCTTTCCTTTGGACCACATCAGCGAGGCTGAGAGCAGGGGTCTTGTTGTCTGGGTAGCTCAGGACCTCCATATAGACTGCCCAGGCTTGTGCCCTGCAGAGGTCACTTTGGTGTTGCTAACACAGTGGCTTGACTTAACCCCCAGGACAGTGGCATAGCTTGCGGGGGGCGAGAGGGGAGATTGGTCAGAGCGCAAATTTGGAGGAGGATGCAAAATTTCAAAAGAAAAGCACCGCTTTTCTTAAGTAAGCAGAACTTAGCTTCAATAGTTCAATAGCAGAGGAGGAGGGGAGACTGTTGAGGCGGAAGACAGGCCTGTGTGGTGTAGTGGTTAAGAGCGGTAGTCTCGTAATCTGGGGAACCGGGTTCGCTTCCCCGCTCCTCCACATGCAGCTGCTGGGTGACCTTGGGCCAGTCACACTTCTCTGAAGTCTGTCAGCCTCACTCACCTCACAGAGTGTTTGTTGTGGGAGAGGAAGGGAAAGGAGAATGTTAGCCACTTTGAGACTCCTTGGGGTAGTGATAAAGCAGGATATCAAATCCAAATCCAAATCCAAACTCTCGGTGAACCAGTTCCAAGCCACATGGCCTCGGTGGAGTCTGCCTCCTTCCCTCCTGCCTCTGGTCAGGTGGCTTGCAGGAAGCACTAGCTCGCTCATGTTCTGCAGCTATGGCCTGCCCGGAGGTGGCGTGGGGCTTCCTAGGCCCCTCCTGTGGGGCTTCCCAAGGCTGCCGGGCTTTGTTGAATGCACTGTTGGCCATGTGGCTTCCTCTGGATCAAGCACACATCTGGGAATGTTGGTGATGGTTTGGGGTTGGGAGTTATGTGTTAGGCTTAGTGCCCCGGGCACTGGCAACCCACGCTACGCCACTGCCCCAGGAGGCACACTCCATTCTCACAAGACAGACAACAGCATGCTAATGGAGACAGGGGAAGGAGGGGTCCTTGGCAGGGGACAATCAGTGGGTCAGAAGGGGCACAACGTGGGATTAAGAACATAGAAAAAGCCCCTTTGGATCAGGCCAGAGCTCCATCTAGCCCAGCATCCTATTCCCACAGTGGCCAACCAGATGCCCCAGTGGGAACCCCACACCCAGGTCCTGAATGCAGCAACCCTTCTCCCCACTCATGGTTTTGAAATGGGCTGCACGGCTCAACTTTAAGAGCACCCCCAAACTCAATATCGCTTAGCGTGCGACATGTCTGTCAGCTCTTGGTGTCTCAGGCTGATCCTCTGTTGAAATGTGAGTTATTAAACAACAATGGCATGTTTAGGCTCTCTGGTGCTCTCACTGATGTGTGATGGGGGAAGAAATCAATGCGCAGGTGGGTTGACAATGAGCGAGCCAGAATGAATGCGGCCACACTCAGTCTCATGGAGGCAGGATGAGAGAAGGTGACACTGACAGGGAGTGGGGGCAGACTGGCTTTCCCCATGGAGCGCCACTGCCTTCCGGAGACAATCCCTTTCAGCATGATCTGGAAGGAACTGGAAGGGAGTGCTGATTCTCTCCAACAGGGCTGTTTGGGAAGATGTCCCCCCATCTTCCTAGATGACTTCCATTGGCAATGGATGCAGGTGGCGCTGTGGGTTAAATCACAGAGCCTAGGACTTGCCGATCAGAAGGTTGGCGGTTCGAATCCCCATGATGGGGTGAGCTCCCGTTGCTCGGTCCCTGCTCCTGCCAACTTAGCAGTTCGAAAGCACGTCAAAGTGCAAGTAGATAAATAGGTACCACTCCACCGGGAAGATAAACGGCATTTCCGTGCGCTGCTCTGGTTCTCCAGAAGCGGCTTAGTCATGCTGGCCACATGACCCGGAAGCTGTACGCTGGCTCCCTCGGCCAGTAAAGCGAGATGAGTGTCACAACCCCAGAGCCGGTCACGACTGGACCTAATGGTCAGGGGTCCCTTTACCTTAACCTTTTAACGATGGTTGAAGCAGCCCATTCTAGTCTTGACCCCATCCTGATCGGTTCTGCACAGGCAACACTGATTACTGCAGTGCGCTCTGTGTGGGGCTGCCCTTGGGTCTGGTTTGGAAGATCTAGATCATGGGTAGGCAAACTAAGGCCCAGGGACCGGATCTGGCCCAATCACCTTCTAAATCCATGGATGGTTCAGGAATCAGCGTGTTTTTACATGAGTAGAATGTGTGCTTTTATTTTAAATGCATCTTTGGGTTATTTGTGGGGCATAGGAATTCGTTCATTATTTCCCCCAAAAAAATATAATCCGGCCCCCCACAAGGTCTGAGGGACAGTGGACCGGCCCCCTGCTGGAAAAGTTTGCTGGCCCCTGATCTGGATGGTGCAGCATGCAGCGAGCAGGGTGCTGACAGGAGCTTCTGGCTGAGAACATGGGATGCCATTGTTAAAGCAGTTGCACAGGCTGCCCACTTACTACCAAGCCAGGTTGAAGGTTATTGAATTAATTTACAAAGCCAGGGTACCTCAGGGACTGCCTGCATGCTTTTACCCCAGCTCGATCACTGAGAACATCCACAGGAGTGTCGCTGGTCATTTCCTGAGTTGACAACGACAAGAAACCAAGCCTTGAGTGCCATCAGCCCAATCCTGTGGAGCTCCCTGCCAACAGAGATTCAGCAGGCGCTTTCTGTATCAACTTTTACGCACCTGCTGAAAACTTTTCTATTCCGCCAGGACTATGCAGGCAATGTATTTAATTTATTTAATGCATTAAATAAGTTTGATTGTTAAGTTGCTTTGGGTTGCCCAGGACAAGATAAAGTGACTAACAAATAATAATAATAATAATAATAATAATACAGTCAAACCTTGGTTGTTGAACATAATCTGTTCCACAAGCTCGTTCAGCTTCCGAAATGTTCAACAACCGAGGCATAGCTTCCAATTGGTTGCAGAAGCTTCCTGCACTCAAGCAGAAGCTGTATTGGACATTCGGCTTCCGCAAAGCGTACAAAAACCTGAGCATTTACTTCCGGGTTTTCGGCATTTGGGAGCCGAAATGCAATATAACGGAGGCGCTCAGGATCTGAGGCTTGACTGTAAGATGAAGAAGAAGAGGAGGAGGAGGAGGAAGGGACAGAGAGAAGGAGCACAATTTCCCCTAATATAATGGATTTTTTTAATCTATCTTCACCAAATATCTATGACATCTGAAGGCAGCCCTGTATAATAATAATAATAATAATAATAATAATAATAATAATAATAATTTAATAATAATTTATTATTTATACCCTGCCCATCTGGCTGGGTTTCCCCAGCCACTCTGGGCAGTTTCCAAAAAAATATTAAAATACAATAGTCTGTCAAATATCAAAAGCTTCCCTGAACAGGGCTGCCTTCAGATGTCTTCTAAAAGTCTGGTAGTTGCTTTTCTCTTTGACATCTGGTGGGGTTCCACAGGGCGGGCGCCACTACCGAGAAGGCGCTCTGCCTGGTTCCCTGTAACTTGGCTTTTCGCAATGAGGGAACCGCCAGAAGGCCCTCAGCGCTGGACCTCAGTGTCCGGGCAGAACGATGGGGGTGGCGACGCTCCTTCAGGTATACTGAGCTGAGGCCGTTTAGAGAAGTTTCTTAATGTTTAATGTTTTATTATGTTTTTATATATGTTGGAAGCAGCCCAGAGTGGCTGGGGCAACCCAGTCCAGATGGGAGCATTATTATTATTATTAATTATAATAATTATATTCATTCTTCAATGATGGAGTTCCAAGGGTGTCGGACTGGCCCATTTAAAGATTCCTGCAGTGGATCTTACGAGTGCCAAATTTTACCTGGCGCTTGCTCTTCCTGGGGCAAAGGGCTCCCTTGTTTTGCCCCTTCCTCCTCCCTCTCACTCAGGCAAAGCTCTGATTAAATGATCACCAATTGTCCTTTCGAATAGATGGCTTTCCTTAAGTGCTGATTTATCCCAATTAATGCCGGCAGAATGAAAGGGACCGTATTAGATCCGAGGACCTAAATGGAGCCTCGGTAATGGCCTGAATTGAAGCGGGCGGGGGGGAGGAGAACAAGAGGAAGTAGGAACGTGAAGAGCAGGGAAATTCATAGCTCCGCTGATACACCATGATAAATAATTATGAGTTATTAATTTTAAATTACATCTTTAATGTGTTGCATTATTTTAATCCGTGCCGTGCCATTAATATGGGGGGACTGGCTTTGATTAATCTGAAGGAGAGAACAGAAAGGTGACAATTAAAGGGGCTGGCAGGGAATGTCCAGGAAGTTCTGCCTGGCGGGGGGCGGGGGGAAGCAGGGTGGGAGTGTAGCTGGGGACATAAAATGAGGAGATAGAGGAGGCAAAGAGGGAGGGTGGCAGAAGGGTCAAGCCCTCGAGGCCGGAAGAATAAAGGGGAGAAATTGATGACCAGAAGCAAAGATTGTACCCCCAACAGCACGGACTGGCAGCAGCTCTCTAGGGGTCGTGAACCAGCCCTCCCTGGAGATGCCAGTTGTTGAGCCTGGGGAGTTCTGCATGCAGGGCAGATGTTCTGCCACTATACTATGGCTCTTCTTTAATGATCCATTTCAACCTAGTGGAGGACATAGGGACTTAGGGAGCTGCCTTATACTGAATCAGACCATTTGTCCATCTAGCTCAGTGTCACCTGCTCTGACTGGCAACAACTCTCCAGGGTTTCAGGCGGTGGATGTTCCCAGCCCTACCTGGAGGTGCCATTGGGGATTGAACCCAGGGCCATCTGCCTGCAGGACACATGCTCTGTCACTGGTTGTGGTCCTTTCCTGGAGACATAGCAACATTTTGCAGTACAGTTTGGCATGCATGAGGTATATATTATAATTTTCCCTTTTCCCCCTTACTACCTATAAATCCCTATAAAACCCATATAAATTGCTATTGATGCAAAATATGCAAAATCTAAGCATGCACGTTCTTATACATCATTTCATATTTGTAATAATTATTTTATATATACTTTAGCACAATTTTGTTAATATATTCAGAAACGTTTATTTGAGCCTATACCTTTCTTTTATTTTAATTCCTATTTTATGTAACTGTTGCATGTCATATGTCCAAATGGAATACATAAAATTATATATTTTTTAAAAAGGCAGAGGAACATAAGGAGCTACCTTATGCTGACTCAAACCACTGTTCCACCTAACCCACCATTTCCCAAAGTTGGGTCTCCTGCTGGTTTTGGACTATAATTCCCATCATCCCTGACCATTGGTCCTGCCAGCTAGGGATGATGTGAGTTTTAGTACAAAAACAGCTGGAGACCCAAGCTTGGGAAACACTGGTCTAGCTCAGTGTGCTCTACACAGACTGGCAGTGTCTCTCCAGGGCTTCTGACAGGGAGTACCTCCCAGCCTTACCAGGGACCTTCTGTAGGGCTGCCATACATCTGGAATTTCCTGGAAATATCCAAGATTCATCCATTGGAAATCATGTCCAAGAGGAACTTTCGTAAATCAGTAAAAATGTCCAGGAAAACCTGGGCACATGGCAGCCCATGTTTGAAGCTCAAAATAGCTCAAAAACTTTGGAGAACAGAAAACCTCAACAGGTTTTGCGTCCGGATTTTCACTTTTTGAAATAGGGCAACCCTACCTTCTGCACCCAAGGCAGATTATCTACCATTGAGCTATAAAAAAAGGTAAAGTTAAAGGACCCCTGGACAGTTAAGTCCAGTCAAAGGCGACTATGGAGTTGCGGCGCTCATTTCACTTTCAGGCCGAGGGAGCCAGCATTTGTCCACAGACAGCTTTCCGGGTCTTGTGGCCAGCATGACTAAACCGCTTCTGGCACAACAAAAACATCGTGACGGAAACCAGAGCACACAGAAATGCCATTTACCTTTCTGCCGCAGCAGTACCTATTTATCTGCTTGCACTGGTGTGCTTTCGAACTGCAAGGTAGGCGGGAGCTGGGACAGAGGAACAGGAGCTCACTCTGTCGCGGGATTCGAACTGCTGACCTTCTGATCAGCAAGCCCAAGAGGCTCAGTGGTTTAGACCACAGCGCCACCCCTCCCAGCTCAGGTTTCCTGCCAGTCTTGGGGCAGGAAGCTCCAGCCCTCTCGAACCCAGGATTTCATCGGTAGGAGTCTACTTCATCAACGAGAGACAGACCGACATGCCTCTTCAACTTGGTGTGCCTTCCAGATACAATGGTACCTCGGGTTAAGAACTTAATTTGTTCCAGAGGTCCGTTCTTAACCTGAAACTGTTCTTAACCTGAAGCACCACTTTAGCTAATGGGGCCTCCTGCTGCCGTCAAATCGCTGGAGCACGATTTCTGTTCTCATCCTGGAGCAAAATTCTTAACCCGAGGTACTATTTCTGGGTTAGCGGAGTCTGTAACCTGAAGCGTATGTAACCTGAGGTACCACTGTATCTCCCTCTGTTTGTGCAGAGTCTTCCAGGGCCTTCGCATGCCTGGCAACCACTAGTCTTTTAAGCACTTTGTAGCAAGCCCAGATTCACAAACCTAAGACCTTTCCTCATTTCCCCAAAGCCGCTGGAGTGAATTGATCCATCTGTGTCCATCCTGTAGCATGACATGAATCCAGGACAACCAAGCGAAGGAAAACAGCGTGGTTGAGTTCCCCCCCACACCCTTACCGCCATTCCACGACTGAGCTAAATCCTGCGCCCGGGAACCGCTCTCCAAAGTTTGCTTTCTGGCTCAACTTCTCTAAGTGTGACAATCCCGTTAGCCGCCCAGGGAGGATTTGCCGGGCTCCTGTTATCTCGCCGGGAGTCGGAGAGTCCCCCGAATGGGCAGAAGCGCGCAGGCTGAAGGGTCAGCTTCGGCCGACTCGGCGGCACAGTTGTTCAAAGCAGCATTAAAGGCAGGATTACCACTAAGAGGGTTAAGGCAGGCAGGGAGGGAGACCGGCTTCTCATCATGCCCACGACTCACAGATAAGGCCATGCTCTCGATCGGTGCAAGGAGCGCGAATGGCAGGCCGATAGATTTGAGCCGGCCAGAAGTCCGAGGCGTAATTCCAGAGGCAGAAAGGGATCAAGATTTGAGCCCCCAAAGCGTTTCCTTGCAGCTTAGTCTGGGGTGGGGGGAGGCGGCAGAAGGGAGAACTTTTCACAACCAAGAAAAGTTTAGCCCAGTGGCAGAACATCTGCTCCTCTCCAGCCTCAGCCCCCAGCATCCTCAGGTAGGACTAAGTATGTCCGCTGCGTGGAACACGGAAGCAGCTGCAGGTCAGTGGAGACAGTATGGAGCTAGATGGACAGGGGCGGGGAAGAGATTTGGTACCGTTCACATTTAAAGGTAAATTCAAGGTTAGATTACTGCAATGCGTTATACGTAGGGCTGCCTCTGAAGATGCTTTGGTGCAGAATTCAGCTAGAGCAGAATTCAGTGGACAGGTTGCTCACCAGAGCAAGACGGTTTGAGCATATTACACTGATCCTGGTCCAGCTGCACTGGCTACCAATTAGTTTCCAGGCCCAATTCAAAGTGCTGGGTTTGACCTATAAAACGGTTCAGGATCACAATATCTCAAGGACCGCCTCTTTCCATATGAACCTACCCGGATCCTGAGATCATCTTCTGAGGCCCTCCTTCGTGTGCCTCCTCCTCAAGAGGTCCAGAGGGTGGCAACTTGAGAATGGGCCTTTTCTGCAGTGGCTCCCTTTCTGTGGAATGCTTTCCCCAGGGAAGTTCACCTGGTGCCTTCATTATACACCTTTAGGAGCCAGGCAAAAGCGTTCCTTTTTAACCAGGCCTTTGGTTGATCTGTTTTACAGTACATCCAACAGCCTTTTAGAATGTGGTTCTTTGGGGGGGGGTGTTTATTGGGTTATTGTTTTTGGTTTGATTTTATATGTTGTGGTCTTGTTTGTGGACTGCCCTGAGACCTCCGGGTATAGGGCGGTGTATAAATTGAATATAATAATAATAATAATAATAATAATAATAATAATAATAATAATGGTAAACCCCATGGAGATCCCTAGACAGTTGAAATCTCTTGATAACTTATTTAAGAGACCGCTTAAATAAAGATCTGAACAACAAATAAGGATCTTAAATAAGGACCTGAACAACACTTGTAATGTAACAAAGACTTTGGATAATATGGATAGACCTAAAATATGGATCATGAAATAATATGCAGTTGAAAATGATGACAATAAGCCCCATGGAGGGGATGGTGGGAAGTCTGGAGATTCATAGAAAACTCCAGATTTGACTATGCATTTGAGATTGTTATAATTTTATACTTGTAAAATCAAATAAAAAGTATTTTCAAAAGAGAAAAAGAAATCTTGGGGCAGCCCTTGTGCACGTGCTCAAGCTTGATTGTAATTTTCTTTCAAGGTCAAATCAATATTATTTTGATCTGCTTTTGTGGGGCCCCTAAAAGGCATGGGGCCCCCTTGGCCAGTGCCTACTCTGCCTATTGAGAGCCAGTGTGGTGTAGTGGTTAAGAGTGGTAGTCTCGTAATCTGGGGAACCGGGTTCGCGTCTCCGCTCCTCCACATGCAGCTGCTGGGTGACCTTGGGCCAGTCACACTTCTCTGAAGTCTCTCAGCTTCACTCACCTCACAGTGTTTGTTGTGGGGGAGGAAGGGAAAGGAGAATGTTAGCCGCTTTGAGACTCCTTAAAAGGAGTGAAAGGCGGGATATCAAATCCAAACTCTTCTTCTTCTTCTATTTGGTACTCTGGCACTGAATTTAGCTAATCCGCACATTTCGAAACATTGCATCAACCAAAACACAGCCTTCTGCCGAAATTCACCCTTCTCTGAATTTTGCAATGCAGCTGTTCTGCCAGGTCGTGTGCACTAAAACACACCTGCTTTGGGGGGGGATAACATGCAAACAGGCATTATTATGGAGGAAATAGCTTTGCAAAAATAGCTTTGCAAAAATAGCTTTGAAATGGTGTAGAAAAACCTGTGTTATTGGGAGAAATTCACAATGAAATTCTGATTATTACTCACGAGGAATAAAATAAGAACAGTAGATTTGCTGCAGAAATGTGGAGAAACAGTGAAAAATGAGAAACATGGAGAACCGAGGTGAACAGATTTTTCCAACCCTAGGACCAACAGTGGGACGTGGCACCTTTCTATGCTCCTGTCTATGGACCAGATGGGACATTGGCCTGATCCATAGGCTCTTCTTAACGTTCCTACATTGGCTTAATTCATGGGTAGGCAAAGTAAGGCCTGGGGGTCGGATCCAGCCCAATCGCCTTCTAAATCCGGCCCATGGACGGTCCAGGAATCAGTGTGTTTTTACATGACTAGAATGTGTCCTTTTATTTCAAATGCATCTCTGGGTTATTTGTGGGGCATAGGAATTTGTTCATTTACCCCCCCCCTTCAAAATATAGTCCGGCCCCCCACAAGGTCTGAGGGATGGTGGACCGGCCCCCTGCTGAAAATGTTTGCTGACCCCTGGTAATTAATCTACTCGCAGTAAGGTCTGGATGCTTTTCCTGCGAAACCCAAGCTGCAGGCACACCAACCATAAGGGCCACTCAGTAGCAGACTCAGATCAGGTTTCTTACTGGTCATTCCTTCCAAGCTGACTCCTAGGAAATCTTCAGCAACTACATAAGCAAGGAAGCAATCAACTAACTAATCAAGCTCCAATAATTTCTGCACTTACTTGTCCTATGCATGTCAGCAAAGAAAGGATTTGTTCTACAGCAGTGAGGTAGCCAAGCTATTTTTGAGAGTTCTGGCAATCATTCCTTCTAAATACAGTGGTACCTCGGGTTAAGTACTTAATTCATTCCGGAGGTCCGTACTTAACCTGAAACTGTTCTTAACCTGAAGCACCACTTTAGTTAATGGGCTCTCCTGCTGCTACTGCGCCGCGGGAGCACAATTTCTGTTCTCATCCTGAAGCAAAGTTCTTAACCTGAAGCAATATTTCTGGGTTAGCGGAGTCTGTAACCTGAAGCATCTGTAACCTGAAGCGTATGTAACCCGAGGTACCACTGTACTTACATTTAAATTCACTTTGGAGCTCCCTGCTCATAGGCACCATTGTTGTACAGTTTTGTACACCTGCTGAAATCTTTTCCGTTTAAGCAAACCCACTTGAATATGCAGCTTGGACATGCATTTTAATATGTAGTTTTATTTCATATCATATATTTTGAAACCAGTTGCTTTTCTTTGGGGGGGCGGGTGAGAGAGCTAACTTGTGAAGAGCTGTTCAACAGTAGAATGGACTACCTTGGAAGGTGTTGGAGAATCTGAAGCAGAGATCTCTCAGGGATACTTTAGCTGTGATTCCTTCATCACAACGGTGTTGGAGTAAAAGATCTCTGGACTAATTTGTGATTCTATTTTTAAAAAACAAAATATTATTAAGTTTTACATAACAAATTTAAATTCAAACACATCATTCACCACCTCATTTAGAATTCTCAGTATCCCTTGATTTCCCTCCGCCCTTACATGGTTACCATTGTCAATCTTTTTTCATCTGCTTATCTTATTTTCTCTAATTTGTTAAAAGAATAACAATTTATTTTTCCATAGTTTTTCATACATTACAAGCATAACTCAAATCCTGCCAACGTTTTTAGTTGTTTACTGTGTTCTCTTCATTATCATTTTTCCCCATTCCTTCTTAAAATTCTTCTCTTCCTGGTTTCTGACTTTCCTGGTCATTTTTACCATTTCGGCATAGTCCATCATCTTCATCAGCCATTCCTCTCTGGTTGGAACCTTGTCTTCTTTCCATCTCTGGGCCAGTAATAGCCTCGCTGCTGTCGTCATGTATATGAATAGTCATTTCTGCTTAGAAACGAAAATATTTTATGATTCTATGATCCGATTTTTATCATTATTCTTAAGGTATATTTTATATAAGCTGCTTAGGCATTCCAATGACTAAGTGATATATAAATCCTATTAACTAAAAAAATGCTTTTCTAAAAAAGAAACCTATATGCCTCTTTTGGGGGCAAGGCCTTCCCAAGGTAGCTTACAAAAGGTAATTAGTTTCTTGCACTTACGAGACAATTTGATACATCTGTTTGTTTCCCTACAAAGCCATACGCAATCTGAGTCAAGGCAAGGAAAAGATGAGTAAGGAAGGGCAATAGGAAAGCATCAGCTTTGCATTCAGAAAGTCGTGGGTTCAATCCCCAACATTTCCAGATAGGACTAGAACTACTCACTGCCTGATATCCTGGAGAGCTGCTGCCAGTCTGTGTAGGAAATACTGAGGTAGGTTGACCCCTGGTCTGATTTAGTGTAAGGCACCCTGCTTATGTGTTCATAACTTCTTTTTTAAAATAATTTTTATTGAGTTTTACAGTTTTACCATAATAGCATTATATCAAACAACAAAAAATGCAATTCCCAGTCCGTC
The DNA here is from genome assembly GCF_027172205.1 of Podarcis raffonei. Lineage (NCBI taxonomy): Eukaryota > Metazoa > Chordata > Lepidosauria > Squamata > Lacertidae > Podarcis > Podarcis raffonei. The sequence goes on from NC_070617.1 coordinate 21,252,374, forward strand.
CGTCCCCCGGCGACTTCCCTCAACCTCCTCTTCTGGTTTATTAACTTCTCTTGCTTGCTTTATTATACCCTAATATTAAATTCTTTAAATTACGTAGTTTTATACTCTTATCATTTTAACATCATCTTCTATATTTATTTTGTTAATTGTAAGTGTTTACTCAAATCCTGCTAATGAGTCCATTTCTTTACATTGTTTCTGTAGATACAACATAAATGGTTCCCAGTCTCTTTTTTTATGTGTTTGTAACTTCTAACCTTAGGCAAAATGCATCGAGATGCTTCCAACAAGGATGTGTTCGTTTCTCGCCAAAAAAACCACTCTTGTTTCTGATGGAAAGGGAATAAACCCAACGAAGACTGTGATTCTTTGCACACTTCCATGGGAGTAAGTCCGACTGAAATTGGAGGAGGCATGTGCAGAGGACCAGGTCATAGGTTACATGGGTAAGGATAATTAACGTCGTACGCATGAGAGTTGAAACACAGAAGGATAAACAGCAGCTCAATTTTGAAACCCTTCCAATGCTTTTTGGATGCAACAGCATGGTGTGAGCAACCTTCAGCAAAGTGATAATCCACTGGCAGGCTTCTCCACTGGTGACACCAGTGCCAGCCCTGCTGAAATACAGGAGGCGCTATCAGTATTGGCATTCCACCGGCTCCTGCAAACACGCCTGTTCAGACACACATTCCCTAAGCTGAACTCTCTAGTGATGCTTTTTAATTGTTAGTTTTATCGTATATTTTGATTAGGTAAAGGTAGAGGGACCCCTGACCATTAGGTCCAGTCGTGGCTGACTCTGGGGTTGCGGCGCTCATCTCGCTTTATTGGCCAAAGGAGCTGGCATACAGCTTCCGGGTCATGTGGCCAGCATGACTAAGCCACTTCTGGCGAACCAGAGCAGCGCACGGAAACGCCGTTTACCTTCCCGCCGGAGTGGTACCTATTTATCTACTTGCACTTTGACGTGCTTTCGAACTGCTAGGTTGGCAGGAGCAGGGACCGAGCAATGGGAGCTTACCCCATCACGGGGATTCAAACCGCCGACCTTCTGATCGGCAAGCCCTAGGCTCTGTGGTTTAACCCACAGTGCCACCCAGATGTTAAATGCCCCAATGGATTGATTTCATAGCTGTAAACTGTTCAAGCAATTTTAGCATATGTGAACTATTATTATTATTAATTGCAAATTTTATTATGAACCTCTTTCTTGTACGATGGTTATTTCTTTAAACATACGGACTTCTTCTTCTTTTGCTTTCCCATATTGCAACATCTACTATACATCTTGGCACGAAAGTTAATGTTAAAATGAAAAATCTTCCGTTTGTCGTGCAGATAAGGTGCCCCCCTCCCAAACATTTCCCTCCTGCAAGCTTCAGCTCCACCCCAGAGTCAACTGCATTTCAGCAGCTGGCAACTGACTGACTATTGCAGCTCCACTCCACTTCCAGCAGGGGGCAGTACACTTCCTTAAGGGGAAGCAGAGACAGCCAGCTCTCTGCTCCCTTAGCCAAACCATCAGCAGGAGAGACTTGTGCTTTAAGTAAGAAACAGGAGGACTTCGGGCCAAAATTAGGAAAGGGAAGGGGGAGGGAGGACCCATTCCATCTTGGCTGGCCTATTTCTGGATTCGCTCTGAAGAGACGGGAAGGAACAGAGCTGTCTGTCAGGATCAGTGGAAATTATGTATGTTGAACTGACAGCCGGTCTCTCTCTCTGTCTCTCTCTCTGTGACTTCACCCCCACCAGGTGCCGACTGGCAAAGCTGTCTCTGCTATGGCCCAGATTTTTCCACTCTGTGGATCCCTTGGCAACACTTCCTATATTTAAACGAATGGAACTGTTCCAAACTTTCCATGGTAGCCCGCATTAGAAGGAGGCAGGTAAATATCAGAAGTTTTCTGCTTGGTGGTGGTGCGTTTTCTCCATGATAGCCACCACCCCCATTATCTCAAGACATATCATTTATTTATAAACGGGTCTTGTTGTTTTCAATCCATCATCATCAGCTCTAAGTGGGTTTGCCAAAAGAAAGAAAGAAAGAAAATGACGGCGCTACTACATCATCCCATGCCATTTCCTTTAAAAAACCCCGATTAGAAACAAAACGCAACAGGGTCTCACAAATAAAACCGAGCAGCGTGTAACACAGAAACTGTAATAATAATAATAATAATAATAATAATAATAATAATAATAATAATAATAGATTATTTATACCCCACCCATCTAGCTGAGTTTCCCCAGCCACTCTGGGCGGCTCCTAATCGAGTGTTAAAAACAATACAGCATTAAATATTAAAAACTTCCCTAAACAGGGCTGCCTTCAGATGTCTTTTAAAAATAAGATAGCTGCTTATTTCCTTGACATCTGATGGGAGGGTGCCACTACCGAGAAGGTCCTCTGTCTGGTTCTGAAAGTACTGATGTCATTACCAACTGAGTCCTGCTCAGAGTGGACTAGCTGAAATTAACGGACCACATTCACACCGTACATTTACATACCTTCCAACATTTCTCCGAAGGAAATTGTTGTTGTTTAGTCATCTTAGTCGTGTTCGACTCTCCGTGACCCCATGAACCAGAGCATGCCTTGGAAATTCTCACTTTCTTCTCAAAGCTTCTCCTTTTTTATGTCCATGGAGTTTTCCTGGCAAAATACTGGAGTGGTTTGCCAGTTCCTCCTCCAGGTGGATCACATTTAGTCTAGACTCTCGGCTATGACCTGTCCGTCTTGGGTGGCCCTGCACGGCGTAGCTCATCGTTTCTTGGAGTTATTCAAGCCCCTTCACCACGACAAGGCAGTGATCCATGAAGGGGCCGAAGAAAATAGGGACTTCCTAAGGAAAAGTAAGACATTCTGGGATCAAATCAGTAACCATGACGGCTTCTGTAAATCCAGGTCTGTCCCTGGAAAATAGGGACACTTGGAAGGTTTGTGAAGGTCTGCTATTCCGAATGGCAGTTGCTGGAAACCGCAGAAGGGGAGGGGGCTCTTGTGGCCAGGTGTTGCTTGAGGGTCTCCCAGAAGAGGCGTCAGATTGGCCACTGTGAAAGCAGGTTGGAGTAGACGGCCATTGGCCTGATCCTGAGGGTTCTTCCTATATCCTTATACTATGGTCTTCCTTTCCAATCGGTGCATATCTCACAACTTCTTGCTGAAATCCCGTAGCTTTCTATACCACAGATGCTCTGTTTTGTTTTTGTTCCACTTTTGCTGTGCTATAGTCTGTCCAGGCAGCAATAATGTGGTAGCACTGGGGAAGCCTTGCAGAACAACTGATAATGCAGAAGGAATCCACCACCAACACACTATTATTGCATCAAAGGACGTGTTGCACAAGATCCACAGCAATTAAATGCCCGTCTGGCAAGGCGCTGGGTTAGGCTAGCCTAAGTTACCTTTCCAGTCTGTTTTGAGGATAAAGTGGGGAGGGGGAAGACCACATACACCCCCTTGGAAGGAAAGATGGGAAATAAATACAAAACCAAGGAGTCTGCAAGAAGAATTATTTTAATACATTTCCAAACTATTATAAGAACAGCAGTTTTAGGGAATCTTAATTGGGTGAAGCTAATGGAGTCTTGAAGGATGAGGAATGTATATCTTGAGATAGGATATGGTATATTTAATGACATTGGGATGAAATATTGTATTTAAAATGAATTGCTAATGTATAAGTTTAGGTATTAGGTCAAAACGGTAAGAAAGTTGTATTGAAAGGTTGTGATTATTATTATTAATACTGTGTTTATGTTGAATTTGTCATTATAATAAAATAAAGTTGGAACCCAAATCCAACTATCTTTTCACAGGAAGATAGAATGCCTCCCCTTCCCCACACTTCCTCTCTTTTCTCAGATGGCCTTTATTTCCCCTTTCTAGAATGGGGAAGGCCCCTTCTCTGGCCCCTAACTTCAAGCCAACTGGGCAAGGTCAAGACCTTTGGACCCAGGGATGAGAAAACGGTTGCCCTCCAGCCATTGTTGGACTTCAACTTCCATCATCCCTAGCTGGCCATTGATATGGTGGGAGTTGCAATTTGGCAACATCTGGAGGCCACAACATCCCCACTCCTGTTCAATGAGGTAAGAAATCCAAATTCACCCCTCCCATGAATTAACGCAGGGACAGAATCCTGCACAGCCCCCATGGGCATCAACAAGAGCTGCATGACTCTCACTTTTCCAGACTGATTTCTCCCCTCTGCATTTGGAAATCCGACCTCTCTGGCCCAAGGTTTCGTTGAACCATAGCAACTGACAGAAGCCTTGCAAAAGCTGAGCTTGCTAGATCAGAGGCTTTGCTAGCCAGCTGGTTTAAACTGGTTTGTTGTTCTTTCTGTCAAGGTCATACTGACCATAATAGTAAGACCAGGAGGAGCCTGGGCCTCACTCACTTTCTGTTTTCTGCCTCTTTGTTCTAGTCTGATGTTCTGTATGCTTAGTGTTAAGGGTTAAGTTTTATTATAAGTTCTTTTAAGTGCAGGTTTTATTGTAAGTGCTGCAACTGAGTTTTTTATAGACTGTGCCAATCCTGAATGTACAGTGGTACCTCAGGTTAAGAACTTAATTCATTCCGGAGGTCCGTTCTTAACCTGAAACTGTTCTTAACCTGAAGCACCACTTTAGCTAGTGGGGCCTCCCGCTGCCGCTGCGCTGCCAGAGCACAATTTCTGTTCTCATCCTGAAGTAAAGTTATTAACCCGAGGTAATATTTCTGGGTTAGCAGAGTCTGTAACCTGAATGTAACAGGAGTATGTAACAGGAGGTAGCACTGTACTGGATTTGTGACCATTTGTGCTCATTTGCCTTCAGTAGAAAGTAAAGCTCTGCTGGATGAAGTACAATTGCCTCTGGTCTATATTTTTGGGTAGGTGGGGGGAACTCTGCTATGGGTTTCAGTTTTTTCCTCCTCCAGTGCGGGTGCGACACTTCCCTGCAAGAGCAGAGAGCAAAGCTTTGCAGGGCCTGAACTCAGTGGGCAAGTTTGCAAGGCAAAGTCTTCCTCTGAGCAACTGCAGACCAGGGATTCCGCTCCAGCACTGTGCAAAGACGTGGACAAGAACAAGCAATATTACTTCTGAAATATGCTTTTTGGTATGGAAAATAAAGAAAACATTGCAGATATAGATTTGTTGTTGTTGTTTAGTCGTTTAGTCGTGTCCGACTCTTCGTGACCCCATGGACCAGAGCACGCCAGGCACTCCTGTCTTCCACTGCCTCCCGCAGTTTGGTCAAACTCATGCTGGTAGCTTCGAGAGCACTGTCCAACCATCTCGTCCTCTGTCGTCCCCTTCTCCTTGTGCCCTCCATCTTTCCCAACATCAGGGTCTTTTCCAGGGAGTCTTCTCTTCTCATGAGGTGGCCAAAGTATTGGAGCCTCAGCTTCAGGATCTGTCCTTCCAGTGAGCACTCGGGGCTGATTTCCTTAAGAATGGAGAGATTTGATCTTCTTGCAGTCCATGGGACTCTCAAGAGTCTCCTCCAACACCATAATTCAAAAGCATCAATTCTTTAGCGATCAGCCTTCTTTATGGTCCAGCTCTCACTTCCATACATCACTACTGGGAAAATCATAGCTTTAATTATACGGATATGGATAGAAAGATATAGATAGAAAGCTATATTACAGGGACAGAACAGGTCACCCAAGGTCGCTTGGGAAGTCTGTAGAAGAGCAGTGGCTTCACCCCAGGCCTCGAGCCTTGGACCTGTGAGCCTGGCTTGAACTCCTCCGGCAAATCGGCGGCAAAGCAGTTAAGGCTCCTTGCCAGCCGGTGCCTGCCAGGTTCCAGCAGGGGTGTCTGCTGTTTGTTTACCTTCAAGGCATAGCTCTGTTGCGAGGCTAGACTGGGTGCTGTGTATTTGTTTATATAGCGACAGAAGGCATTCTCAGAGGAGAAAGCAACCGGGCGCGCTCACAGGCACACATACACACACACATGCACTCTCTTGCTCGCTTGCTCACTTGCAACACTCCCCTCTCCCCCCCGCCTTGCTTAATGCTGCGTGGCAGGAACAGTTGTGTAATTACGAGACAGAACCAAATGAAGAAGCTATGGAACTCCATGCCCTCGGGTGGCTTTCCGGCGGGAGCCAGGACTGGCACGCTAGCCATGGGGTCAGCTTGCCTCACCATGCGCAGCCGAGAACAGGCAGCTTAAAGAGACAGGGCTGCTTTTTGCTTTGGGGAAGGCTCAGGAAACTTTGTGGAAACTCGACTGCAGAGGCCTTGGCATCCATTGAAACAGTGTTGTTTATTTTTGCTCATTTATTTATTGCGGACGTGGGTGGCGCTGTGGGTTAAACCACAGAGCCTAGAACTTGCCGATCAGAAGGTCAGCGGTTCGAATCCCCACGACGGGGTGAGCGCCCGTTGCTCGGTCCCTGCTCCTGCCAACCTAGCAGTTCAAAAGCACATCAAAGTGCAAGTGGATAAAAGGTACCGCTCCGGCGGGAAGGTAAACGGCGTTCCCATGCGGTGCTCTAGTTTGCCAGAAGTGGCTTAGTCATGCTGGCCACATGACCTGGAAGCTGTATGCCGGCTCCCTCGGCCAATAAAGCGAGATGAGCACCGCAACCCCGGAGATGACCACAACTGGACCTAATGGTCAGGGGTCCCTTTACCTTATGCCATCTTTATATGCTGAAGGAGAGTCTCCACCCCCATCGTTCCGCCCGGACACTGAGGTCCAGCTCCAAGGGGCTTCCGGCAGTTCCCTCACTGCAAGAGGCCAAGTTACAGGGAACCAGGCAAAGGGCCTTCTCGGTAGTGGCGCCCGCCCTGTGGAACGCCTTCGCATCAGATGTCAAGGAAATAAACAACTATCTGACTTTTAGAAGACATCTGAAGGCAGGCCTGTTTAGGGAAGTTTTAATGCCTGAAGTTTTATTCTGTTTTTAGTGTTCTTTTGGGAGCCACCCAGATTGGCTGGGGAAACCCAGCCAGATGGGTGGGGTATAAGTATTATTATTATTATTATTAAAGTCATCCAGGTTTGTGGCCATCATTAAGTACCTTAAAGGGAGCCAAGTTCCTTACTTCGCTTCTCTCTCCACATCTGATCTTTTTGCAAAGAGGGGGGAAAATATTTCGTCTTTCCAACACTTCTTCCCCAGAGGCATAGCTGCAGAACCTCTTTGATGAACTGCAAAGGAAAAGAAAGGGACACACACACACACACACACACACACACACACCACTGCAGCTGCAGCTGCAGTTACTATTGGGGGTGGGGAGTATATAATTGGAACTTACCTTTGCCCAGCTGATGACCCCTTGTTGAGACAACTGAAGCAGCAGTAAAACAGGAAGGGAGGTCATCCTTTCTCTGGTCACTCCATGAATATTCCCTAATCATGCTTTTGCTTTGGACTTGCTAGTCGCACTAGGAACCACTACCAGGGTGCCCAAGTTCATGTTGCAGAGAGCAACCTGGAGAAACATAGCTCTGTGGGTACAGCATCTGCTTGGCATGCAGAAGGTCTCAGGATCAATCCCCAAATAGAGCTGGGAGAGACTTCCTGCCTGGAATCCCTGGAAAGAGCTTCTCCCAGTCAGCATAGAACATCCTGAGCTAGATGGATCAACAGGCCTGACTCAGCATAAAAGCAGCTTCCTTTGTCCCTAGTTGTAGCTCAGTGGGTAGAGCATCTGCTTTGCATGCAGAAGGTCCCAGGTTCAATCCCTGGCATCTCCAGGCAGGACCCTGGACAGGAACTGCCAGCCTGTGTAGACAATACTGAGCTAGATGGACCATTAGCCTGGCTCAGTATAAGGCAGCACCCTATGTTCCTCATATGAGAGTACCAGAGATCTCGAATCTTCTCTGAAAAAACCTTTATATATGAGAATACTTGGAATCCAGCAAGCTAGGGGTAGGAAATACTACTAGGAGTAGCGAAAGGGTGGCAGATAAGCTCCAGCAAAAGTCCACCTGTGCTGTACAGGGTCCCTGATAGGCTACACCTCTTTGTACCTGCCTGTCTGTCATAACCTCTGAGCCACACTGATAGCAGCTCCTCCATAGGTTAATAGGCGTGCATGTTTCATCGACATCCACAGACATCCTGTTCCATTGGCTGGCTAACGATATGGAACCACCCCCCGCAGACAGCCAATTAGAGGGCAAGGGGGTAAAACTGCACGGCACACTTAGGCTGCTATGAAATTGGCCTTTGTTTGATGATACTGCACAATGTGTGGGCAGACACCCGCTGAGCTTAAATCATTGCAGGCCTAAGCACAGCAGAATTGCTTGCGGTCGTTAAGGATGCTTTTGTGCAACTCGGAATGTCATACGGGTAGCACATTGGTCTCCCTGGGCCGCTACGCCACTCAGGATGCTGCCTGGCCTTCAAACCCAAAGGCTCCAAGTTGCAATTCGGGCACATCAAGGTCACCTAAGATGGCGTTTTTCCATCTGTTTGGGTGCTCCAGGACACAGCGAGAAACACAAGAAGAGATACTTAAACAGCAGCAGCAATAACAACAACAGGCATATGTCTAATGGGAAACCAATCACATGAGCGACACACACACACACACACACACAGCCTGCACTGGCCTCCTTCTGATCATGGGCAACAAGAATGATTGCACACATTTGAAAAAGGGACTGGAATTTCACACGGTTCCAGGTGGCCATTTGGAATCATGAAGAGGGCCGGCCCTGCTATTAGACCGAGGGAGAACAGGGACAGCCCACTACATTTTGCTGCATGAGGCCAAGGAGTTAACAGGATGCCTATTGTCCTATGTACAGAATCTGATTCATCTGACTGTTGAAATGTGCACAGTGCAGAGAAAACGGACAGGGAGCAGTTTTTTCTCCCTCTCTCCTAATACTAGAATTTGTGCACATCCAATGGCCCAAGATTTATAACCCTCCCCCATGACAGAAGGAGTCTGGAACAAGGAGAATGGGTTCAGGAATCTCCCCAGCAGACCACCTATGAAACATCCACGTTGCCAGAGAATTCTGTGGAAGGAGGTTCCATGGTCAGTAATCCACACACTTCTCCCATCAGCCCCAGCCAGTGGCAGGAGTTGGAGTCCCTATCAAGCTTCGGTCCAGGCTATCTGAAGGACCATAATCCCTCATATGAACCTGCCTGGGCTCTGAAATCTTCTAGGGGAGGTCCTTCTCTCAGTCCTGCCATCCTCACAGGCAAGCTTGGTGGGGACATAGGAGAGGGCCTTCTCTGTGGCTGCTCCCAGACTTTGGAACTCCCTCCCTAGAGAAGCCAGACTGGCTCGCTCCTTGTTGTCCTTCCACTGACAAGGGAAGACCTTCCTATTCCAACAGACCCTTGGGAACTGATTGTTTCTGAGGAAAAGGTAGGTGCTGTGATGTTTTTGTCTGTGATTTTAATGGATCTTTTTAATATTAGTTTGATTCTTGTAGTGTTTTGTTACATTTTAATGGTTGTCTTTTCTACGTTTTTGGCTTTTTCTATTTTATCTGTGTAAGCCGCCTTGAGTTCAGGACTGGGAAAAAGGCAGGATATAAAGAAACATAGCAACAACAACAACAGTCCAAAATATATGGAGGGCACCAGGTTGGGGAAGGCTGCTCTAATGGGAGAAAGCTTGAGACTCCCACCTAGTTGTAGACTGTCTCATTTGGCTCCTGGCTTTGACTGGGGCAACATTTGAATCTCTCTCTCTTGGCTTACTGTCCAGCCTCGCCGCACCCATGGAGAGCTGTCCATGGTGCTGAAAACCCCCAATCCCGCTGGAGAAAATATCAAGAGTATACTATGGGCTCTAGCCTAGAAAAGGACACACACACCTTATGGCATATGTGAAGTTTTGCATGTGTCTGTGTTCTGGAGGAGAAGTTCCAAAACCACACACAAATTTTCAACAAATGTTGGAACCGAAAAGCTCCTGTGACTCTGGAGAGGTAGAATCGATAACTAATCTTCTTATGTATTGCTCCTTTTATCGTTATTATAGGTAAGGTTTTTATTGAACCCATTTTACAGAAATTCCCAGGACTATTGCATGCTTTTTCTTTACTTTTTTCAGATCAGTATGAATCCACCTCTTCCAGGGTAGCTAAATATGGTGCTACTGCATGTAAAACCCATAGGAAACTAATTTTAGGAAAATTATACTTTTGTTCTCTGTGCCTGGTGCTTTATAGTACAATACAGTTACTACTGATTTTATTGTTATGGTTCTCTGTTTGTTTTGTTTTGATTGGCACTAATTTATATATTTGTGGAAAGCTCTCCTTGGTGAGGTTCGCCTAGTGCCTTCATTATACAACTTTAGGCAATCCTCTTCAACCAGGCCTTTGGCAGACTAACATCCAATATTCTTGCAAATGTGTTTGTGGGAGGGGATGAAGGGAGCTGGGGTTATTGGTTTGGCTTGTTCTTGTGTATATTATGTATTTTTATCTTGCATTTTTATGCTGTGAACCATCCTGAGATCTATGGATGAAGGACAATATACAAATTTTGACAACAAAAACAATAGTGCAAAGGTTTTTTAAAAAATAATAATACTGATCATTGATTGTAATTGATTGATGGGGCATAAAATTGAGCTCATATTTTATTTATTTGTTTAAAAGCATTTTCATAACTGCCTAATGTTTTTTAAATTTTCTAAATACTGTACAATATAAAGAAAATATCCATGAACTGACTCAGACCTTGTAATCATCATCTGAGGCCTTTCTTCATGCACCCCCTTCCACAGGAGGTCCAGAGGGGGGGGCAACACAAGAACAGGCCTTTTTGGTGGTGGCTCCCTGTTTGTGGAATGCTTTCCCTGGGGAGGCTCACCTGGCACCATCTTTACACAGCTTTAGCAGCCAGGCAGAAACACTTCTTTCTCATCAGACCTTATTATCTGTGGCCTCCTTGAATGGAGGCCCAACAGAAGCGTAGTGTCCAGATCAAGGGAAGCAGTACCACCCACTAGTCTGGAAACCAAGCCTTAGGAGGAACAGAAGGAGTTGAGTATGTTTAGCCTGGAGAAAAGAATACTGAGAGGTGACATGAGAGCCAACTTCACATATCTAAAGCACTGCCACATGGAAGATGGAGCAAGCTTGTTTCCTGCTGCTCCAGAGGATAGAACCCAAAACAGCAGATTCAAATTACAAGAAAGGAGATTTCGACAAAACGTTAAGAAGAATTTTCTTACGGTAAGATCTGTTGGATAGCCAAATGGATTACCTTGGAAGGTGGTGGACTCTCCTTTACTAGAGGTGTTTAAACAGCAGTTTGATGGTCATCTGCATTGCATGGGGTTGGACTCCTTATTCTTTGGTGATCACTCATAGCCGAGTAAGATTGTCTTTCATGAACATGGTCTTAACAGTGAGTCCATAAGTGACTGTGGAGGCCAGTTCTGGATCCACATGTCCTTCCACAGTGGGGACATAGGTTTCCAGGCGGGAGTTGATCATGCTGTGGATTTGCCAAATGTGCCTTCCTCTTAGCACCTTTCTCCCTTTCATCCTGCATTCGAGTGTCTTCAAAGTCCATGATACCTTTGGTAAAGGCTGTTCTCCAATTGGAATGCTCACTGGCCAGTGTTTCCCAATTGTCGGTGTTTATACTACTTTTTTTTTTTAGATTTGCCTTGAGAGAGTCTTTAAACCTCTTTTGTTGACAACCAGCATTATACTTTCCATTTATAAGTTTGGAACAGAGCAGTTGCTTTGAAAGACAATAATCAGGCAACTGAACAACATGACCAGTCCAACAAAGTTGATGTTGAAGAATCATTGCTTCGACACTGGTTATCTTTGCTTCTTCCAGTACACTGACATAAGTTCACCTGTCTTCCCAAGTAAGGTTGGTAGTACAATAGCTTTGTAAACAAGCATTTTGATTTCCCTGCAAATGTCCTGGTCCTCAAACACTCTAGGCTTCAATCGGGAGAAAGCTGCACTCACTGAGCTCAGGCGATGCTGGATTTCGGCATCAAGTTGGCCCTTGTGGAAAGGTAACTGCCCAGGTAGGAGAAGTGATTGACACTTTCCAACGTTACACCATTGAGGTGGATTAGTGGCCCTGCAGAGGGGTTGTTTTGTGTTTGTTGGTGCAGCACTTTGTTTTTTCAGATGTTGAGCCAAGCTTTTTGTAAGCTTCTGCGAAAATGTTTAGGATGGTTTGGAGGTTGTCATCTGAGTGTGCACACACTACATTGTCATCAGCATATTGAAGTTCTATGATGGAAGTTATGGTAACCTTACTCTTTGCTTTCATCCTACTCAAGTTAAAGAGCTTTTCATCTGTTCAATATATGATTTCTATCCCGGTGGGGAGTTTCCCTTTGACAATGTGTAGGATCATGGCAATGAAAATAATAAATAGAGTTGGGGCGATAATCCCACTGTGAATGTTTCACTTTGAAAGCCATAGTTATATGTGATTGTTGCTGTCATGTTATCATGGAGGAGCCGAAGGATGTTCACAAATTTACCTGGGGAGCCAATTTTCAGAAGGACAGTCTACAGGGCATTACGATTTACAGTGTTGAAGGCCTTAGTCAGGCTAAAAGGGCTAAGTGACCCTTGGTGTCATCAATGATTCTATGCTTGAATTTTGCTTTTTAATAGGATTATCCCTTGGATTTTTCTTTGTTTAATTTTTTCTTTTATGTCAGTTGTATGTGTTTGTTGGTTTATATATTTAAGTTGCTTTGAGTTACCTTGGTAGCAATAAATTTAATAAATAATAATAATATCAATTTAAAAAGTATCTATCAAAGCAAGCAAAACAGAAAATGCAGGGGGTTCTTACACATAAATCAAGGTCCCGTTTTATGGGTCCGAGAAGCCCAGGCAAAATGATGTATTTTTTTTACAAAACATCTGAAGCAATTGGTGGTTTCTGCTTCATGTTTGGCAGAAGGAAGAGGGTCCCCATATTTGCTGCTGCTGTTGTTCTATACCAGGTGTGGCCAACTTCCAAGAGACTGCAATCTACTCAAAGAATTAAGAACTGGCAGTGGCCTACCCCCATTTTATTGGGGTTCAGGTCAAAGATGTTTTTGGGGAGAGGAAAAGCCCCATTTTTAGGAGGTTCGGGAGGCATACGTTGCTTAGCTTTGGGAGGGGTGGCACAATGTTTTTACATTATTTGGGGGTCAAAGAGAAGCAGCAACTCACCCAAGGGGGGTGAAAACAGCTTTGGTTTGGATGATCTATAATGAAATGAAAAAGGTATTTAAATATACCTTTCTGAAGAAACCAGAGGCCTTTCTCCTGGGCATGGTCGGCCAATTGGTGCCAAAGAAGGATAGAACTTTCTTTATGTATGCTACAACAGCAGCAAGAATACTTATTGCAAAGTATTGGAAGACACAAGATCTACCCACCCTGGAAGAATGGCAGATGAAGGTGATGGACTACATGGAACTGGCGGAAATGACTGGCAGAATCCGAGACCAGGGAGAAGAGTCGGTGAAAGAAGATTGGAAGAAATTTAAAGACTATTTACAGAAACATTGTAAAATTAATGAATGTTAGAAGGATGTTGGAATGAAGTTACGTGGTTTTAGCAGAAATGTTATAAAGGATTAAGTAAAAATAGATTGTTAATTGGTGAGAATGTAAAGTTACATTATATTAAGATAAATTATTAGGATAAAAACAAAGATGGAAAGGATTTGCTGAAATAGCTAATTGAACTAGAATACAAAAAAGGGAGGTGTGAGGAGGTCAAGGAAACAAGCAAATGAAAGATAAGTTATGGAAGGATTGATTTGTTTTTTGTTGTTTTTTTAATTGTTTCTATTCTTCTGTTCTTTTTGTTCTTCTTTTTTTTCTTCATTTTTGTAATCTTTCAAAACCTCAATAAATATTATTCTAAAAAAAAAGAAAACAGCTTTGGTTTGTAAACTCTGTCTTCCATTCTCCAACAATGGAGGGCGGGGCAAGGGGGCGGGGCTGGAAGGGGGCCAGCGATCGACCGCGATCAACCAAAACCTCGCAGGGATCAACCAGTAGATCGTGATCAACCTGTTGGACATCCCTGTTCTATACCACTTAACTATTTGCAAAGCAACCCTGAAACAATTCCCAAGGACAACAATTTAAATACAGTGGTACCTCTGGTTACGTACTTAATTCGTTCCGCCACATGATTTCTGTTCTCATCCTGAAGCAAAGTTCTTAACCCGAGGTACTATTTCTGGGTTAGTGAAGTCTGTAACCTGAAGTGTCTGTAACCCAAGGTACCACTGTACATTTTTTTAAAAAAGTAAAATAAAATAAAATTCATTACAAAAAACAACATCCAAAAACCACCAACCCTAAACCCAATATCACAATAAAACAATAAAAACATATAGTGGCTGGATCAAGGCTGGTGATCAGGAAAAGCCTGAGCACACAGGTGGTTGGCGTGTCAGATGAGGTCTACGGGGACCCGTCCCCAATCCCCATTTGACCACGAAGCTCACGGAGTATCAGAGACCAGGCTGATGAGTACAGCTCTGATGAGGAATGGTGAGAGCCTCCCCCCACCCGCTCCTGACCAGTAACCTGAAGCTACCCAGGAGCAGTGGAGAAGTATAGATTTGGAACAGTGATTTGCAGAGGGGCATAGTTCTGAAGACAAAAGTTGGGAAGAACTGGAGGGTGATGGTCATCTATCATGAATGCTTTAGCTGAGTTTCCTGCATTGCGGGGGGGGGGGGGGAGTTGGACTGGATGAGCCTTGGGTCCCTTCCAACTCTACAATTTTATGATTCCGTGATCATGAAGGGGTCAACAAACTCATAATTTTACATATGATGAAAACTTACTCACTGCCTCCAACATGGGCAGCCATCCAAGGCACAAATGTGATTGGGTTTTCAAATTCAGAGTTTCCTATGTGAGAGGTTAGGACGCGGGTGGCGCTGCGGGTTAAAGCCTCAGCGCCTAGGACTTGCCGATCGAAAGGTCGGCGGTTCGAATCCCCGCGGCGGGGTGCGCTCCCGTCGCTCGGTCCCAGCGCCTGCCAACCTAGCAGTTCGAAAGCACCCTCGGGTGCAAGTAGATAAATAGGGACCGCTTACTAGTGGGAAGGTAAACGGCGTTCCGTGTGCTGCGCTGGCTCGCCAGATGCACCTTGTCATGCTGGCCACGTGACCCGGAAGTGTCTCCGGACAGCGCTGGCTCCCGGCCTATAGAGTGAGATGAGCGCACAACCCTAGAGTCTGGCAAGACTGGCCCGTACGGGCAGGGGTACCTTTACCTTTACCTATGTGAGAGGTGGCCCTTTGGCCAAGGCCTTCTTCAGTGCAAGTCTCTAAAAATACAGATTTAGATGCCACAACTTCCTGTGCTGGTGAGGGATCATGGCTGGTTGAGAAAGCAGGGTGGGCAATGCCAATACAAGATCTGATTAGAGCAGAACTCTCTAATGCTCTTGGCTTTATTACAATTCCTGCTACCCAAGGCAGACTTTAGATTTGCACTCGGAAGGGGATTCTAGAGGAAATCTTATATGCCAAGGAAGGAAGCAAGGAAAGACCAAGCTCTAGGCTGAGCCCAAAATAAATGTGTTTGTCTTGAAGGTGCCACAATGCCTTTTGCTTTTCTGCAGCAGACTGCCTACAGCTAGCCCTCTGGGGGACTTAGTCCAGTGCTTCACGACGTTTCCAGTGTGCCACATTTCCCATATAAACATAGGAGGAGGTTTTGCCGTGTCATTTATCATTTCTTCTAAAAGAAAACATTTCAAATGTATCAGCAAGTAAATTGGCAATAGTTAATATTCAATAACTATACAGTATATGTGTGTATATGGGACGCGGGTGGAGCTGTGGGTTAAACCACAGAGCCTAGGGCTTGCCGATCAGAAGGTTGGCGGTTCGAATCCCCGCGACGGGGTGAGCTCCCGTTGCTCTGTCCCTGCTCCTGCCAACCTAGCAGTTCGAAAGCCCGTCAAAGTGCAAGTAGATGAATAGGTACCGTTCCTGCGGGAAGGTAAGCGGCATTTCTGTGCACCACTCTGGCTTCACTAGAAGCAGCTTAGTCATGCTGGCCACATGACCCAGAAGCTGTACGCCGGCTCCCTCGGCCAATAAAGCGAGATGAGCACCGCAACCCTAGAGTTGGCCACGACTGGACCTAATGGTCAGGGGTACCTTTACCTTTTATATGTGTGTATGGATAGATAAATTTAGATTTTTTAATTTAGGGATATGTACTACACACACACACATAGACACACACACACACACAATTCAGGAAAAAGCCTTTGAGCAATTCAGAGACAACTGGTGAGTTTTAACTGGGCAGCTGAGAATTCTCAGGAAATGCTCCTCACACACTCTGGCTCTGCAATCATGCAATAGATGTTTATTTCACTGTGTTTAAGTAGAGTTTTTTGGGATCCAAGATATTTTCTCTCAGGATGTGCATATATTTTTATTTATTTTAAATACATTCTCTTGAGAAACATAGATACATAAACTCTAAACACTTTCTTTTTCTTTTCTTTTCTTTTCTTTTAGCTGAGAATTGCTCAGGAAGTGCAAGAATCGATGACGAACAATTTAACTGATCCAAACATTTGTCTGGGAAGCGTGGATCAGGTCAGTCCATAGGCGGCGTGTGGGATTTACAAGTACACGCATTGCTCAAGTCTCCCTACCTACAAACAGCTCTTTTTTAAAAATAAAAATAAAAATAAATCTCCTCTCTGGAGCGTACTCTGCTTTAAGAGAGGGCAGATGGGCTGGATGAACAGATAGCAGGGACTTGAAAAGGGGGGGCTTTTATGGTGTGGCTGGCCTTCCAATCCCTCCCCCCACCTTTCCCCAAGTCCCCTGTCAGGCAGAAGACAGAGAGCGATCACAGCACTGTGCAGCAAATATTAATTATCTACTAACTGCTCTCCAGGCAGCAATTACATCTCAGCTCACTGACAGCTGTCCTCTCAAACCAACCCCAGAAACCTATGAGGTGCGTGTGCGTGTGTGTGTGCGCACACACACACACACACATGCAATGTGTGTGGGGAGAAATGTTGAGGACAGAGAGCCATTCTCATGAATGGGGGAGAAGGTAGCTGATACTGAATCTCACAATAAGGAGAATGTTAGTGGCACGCTATTGGCTGTCATAAGTAGGGAGACGTTAGGTTCAGTTTGTGACAGAAGGACGGCCTTCCTAACCCAAAAACATTATGCAACCCCCCCAATGCAAATTTGTACGTCTCTGAATTTTGCAGCGTGGCTCTCCAGCCAAGTTATGTGTACAAAATTGCATATACAGTGGTACCTTGGTTCTCAAACAACTTGGAACCCAAACACTGCAAACCTGGAAGTAAGTGTTCCGGTTTGTGAACCTTTTTCAGAAGCCGAACGTGCTCTGCTTTGAGTGTTATGCTTCCATTTTGAGTGCCACACTTCCGTTTTGAGTGTTACACTCAGGTCTGTCTGCTTTTGCGGCTTTTTGTTTTGTTTCTGTGACTGTGTGGAACCCAGTTCAGCTACTGATTGATTGATTGTGTGTGTGACTGCAGTACATGGTTTATTGCTTTCATTTTATGGATCCATGGTCTTGTTATATAGTAAAATTCATGTTAAATTGCTGTTTTAGGGGTTGTTTTTGAAAGTCTGGAACGGATTAATCCATTTTGCATTACTCTCTATGGAAAAGCACCCTTTGGCTTTGGAACACTTTGGTTTTGGAACAGACTTCTGGAACAGATTAAGTTTGAGAATCAAGGGACCACTGGACTGGGGTCCACTGTGCATCGAATGCATCTGTTAGTGAAAATAGCATACACAAAGGCAATACAGAGATGATGACTTGGGCCACTGTACTCCATGCTCTGGGAACTTGCAGACTGGATTTTTGCATGTGTTCTATGTGGGGCTGCCCTTGGATACAACTTGGAAACTTCAGATGATCCAAAGCACAGCAGCCAGATTACCGGGCAGTGTTCCATTTAGATCTCATAGAACCCCTGTTTTAAAACAGCTACACTGGTTTCCACTTTATTTCTGGGCCTAATTCAAAGTGATCATCTTGGTGTTTAAAGCCCTAAACAATTCAGGGCACAAATATGGGGGGGGGGAAATGCCTCAGGCCCTCTTGAGTGCTGAGATTGGCAGAGGATGCCCTCTTGATTGTTCCATCAGCCTCAGAAGTGTGTAGCGGTTGGGGTGATCAGGACAGTGCCTTCTCTGTGGTGGCCCCTAAGCTGTGCCACACCCTCCCCACAGAGCTGCATCTGCTACCTTCATTATAGAACTTTCATAGGAGGCTGAAGACACACCGCTTTATCCTGGCTTTTAACACTTGAGTTGTATGTTTTTAGGACCCACCTTATTTATTTTTATTGTAAGTTGTTTTAAAATGCTTTTAATATTGTGTTTTCATGTTGTAACCCAACCATGGGACCTTAGGGTGAAGGGTGGGAAATGAATGAATAAAACCATTGGCAAAATTGCATACAAAAATGTGTCTGTTAGGTAGAATCCACACAAACAGGCTGATGCATTTCAATGAAGGCTTTAAAAAATATAATTTAAAAAATGCAAGCTTACATGGAAATGTGGACAACTGAATTTAAGAGCTGAAAAACAAGAAACTCAGATTAAAAGATCTGACCATCTCAAATTGCAAGTGACACTTGTTTGGTAGTATATAGTCCCAGCTGTTACAATTTATCCCTGCTGTCCAAAAAAAAATGCCCTCTGGGGCTTAATCAACTGAAGCTTCAGTTGATTAATCTAGTGGATAAGCTCTGGAACCTTTCTGCCCTATGAAATAATGCATGGAAAGAACAGGCAGTGTTGCCTCCTTACCTGCTTAAAACCATTAAAGACCAGGTGTCCTACCGGTCCAGGGAAAGAGAATTCTGCAGTCATGAGAGCCCCCTACCCAAAACACATCTTGCCATTGCCATTTGCACTTTGTGCACAAATGGCACATCTCGGGGGATGCTCTTGACTAACTTTGAAGTCTGCAAGGAAGATACAGGCAGCCTATGAGAGGCATGGAGGATGCCATTCATCTACAGGTCAAAAGCTATCAAGCAATGCTGTTGGTCTCATCTCTGGTCCGTACTGCAAGGCTGCCTGTCTCCCTTGTCCCAGTTATAAACCATCTGTGACTTTGTCCTACTTATTCGGCCCTCCAGTGCCCATCCTGTCAGCCATTCCTGCCTTCTCCTTGGCCGCCTCTCTCTCTCGAAAGGCAGAGATGGAGAGGGCAATGATAAGTCACCAGTGAACTTAATAAATGAACAAGGTAGGTAGGCCGGTGTCAATATAAATCTCTTGGAGAGACCATTTAGCGGTTCCATATTTGAGCTGGATATCATTTCAATTACCGCTCAGCCTTCCCTCGCCATAGCCCCCTTATTACTGTGTTTTTAATGTGCCAAGCTTAATTGCATCCGTGGAAGTCTTTCGCTCAGAGCACCTCATGGAAATTAGCCGCTCCTCTCGCAACAGACCTTTGCTCCTCGGCGGGCAACCTTTTGATCAGAAGTGGGGCGGCTCGTGTGGAAAGAGACTTCTCCTTCTCTCATCACACCAGAACCCGTGGGCGCCCAACGAAAATGAATGTTCGACGATCCAGGACAGGTAAAAGAAAGGACTTCTTCATGCAGGGCATAGTTAAACTATGGAACTCATTGCCACAAGAGGCAGTGATGGCCACCAGCTTGGATGCCTTTAAAAGAGGACTAGACAAATGCATGGAGGAGAGGGCTATTAGCCACAACGGCTATGCACTGCCTCCATAGTGGCAGACAGCAATGCTTATGAATCTTAGTTGCTGAAAACTACAGGAGAGGGAAGTGCTCTTGTATTCGAATCCTGCTTTCCATAGTTGTCTGGTCTTCCTTAAAGGTAAAGGTAAAGGGATCCCTGACCATTAGGTCCAGTCGTGGCCGACTCTGGGGTTGCAGCGCTCATCTCGCTTTATTGGCCGAGGGAGCCGGCGTACGGTCATGTGGCCAGCATGACTAAGCCGCTTCTGGCGAACCAGAGCAGCACACAGAAACGCCGTTTACCTTCCCACCAGAGCAGTACCTATTTATCTACTTGCACTTCGTGCTTTTGAACTGCTAGGTGGGCAGGAGCAGGGACCGAGCAACGGGAGCTCACCCCGTTGCGGGGATTCGAAACGCCAACCTTCGGATCGGCAAGTTCTAGGCTCTGTGGTTTAACCCACAGCGCCACCTGCGTCCCACCTAGTCTTCCTTAGGCTGCCTCTTTATGTTCTCAGATCATAAGAACATCAGAAGAGCCTGGCTGCTGGATCAGACCAATGGCCTATCCCAGGGGTAGGCAACCTAAGGCCCATGGGCCGGATGCGGCCCAATCGCCTTCTGAATACGGCCCACAGACGGTCTGGGAATCAGCGTGTTTTTCCATGAGTAGAATGTGTCCTTTTATTTAAAATGCATCTCTGGGTTATTTCTGGGGCATAGGAATTTGTTCATTCCCCTCCCCCCCAAAAAAAATATAGTCTGGCCCACCACAAGGTCTGAGGGACGGTGGACCGGCCCAAGGCTGAAAAAGGTTGCTGACGCCTGGCCTATCCAGTCATAGAATCATAGAATTGTAGAGCTGGAAGGGACCTCAAGGGTCATCTAAGTCCAACCCCCTGCAGTGTGGGAATCTTGCCATAACCCAGTGGCGTAGTGTGGGGGGTGCAGGGGGGGCCGCCCGCACCGGGCGCAACATCTGGAGGTTAGGGTTAGGGGGCGCAAATCCACAGGTTAGGGGGCGCAAATCCACGGGTTAGGGGGTGCAAATTACTTGCCTTGCCCCGGGTGCTGACAACCCATGCTACGCCACTGCCATAACCATCCTTGAGTGGGCTCGAACCACCAACCATCTGGTTACCAGCCAGATGCACTGACCCATTGCCCAGCATCAGTGGCCAACCAGATGCCTGTGGGGAAACCAGCAAGCACCAGGGCCAAATTTGGGTTGGATGAGGCCCTAAGCTACTGAAGGTAATGGGGCCCTTTATATCTCCAGCTGTCCTTTGTCGACAACAAATTGTCGCTGTTTTTTGCGTTGAATATATGCTATATGGTAATTTATGGACATAGGTAAAGGTAAAGTGACCCCTGACCATTAGGTCCAGTCGTGACCGACTCTGGGGTTGTGGTGCTCAGCTCGCTTTATTGGCCGAGGGAGCCGGCGTACAGCATGTGGCCAGCATGTCTAAGCCACTTCTGGAGAACCAGAGCAGCACACAGAAATGCCGTTTACCTTCCCGCCAGAGCAGTACCTATTTATCTACTTGCACTTTGACGTGCTTTCGAACTGCTAGGTTGGCAGGAGCGGGGACCGAGCAACGGGAGCTCACCCCATCACAGGGATTCGAACCGCCGACCTTCTGATTGGCAAGTCCTAGGCTCTGTGGTTTAACCCACAGCGCCACCCATGAATTTATGGACCTAATAGGTATCTAAAGCCATTTGCACACAACAAAATATGTATTTTATCAAAGTAATTGTTAAACTGATTTTTTTGGGGGGGGCCCAAGAGAGTGGGGCCCTAAGCTATAGCTTGTTTAGCTTATACATAAATCTGGCACTGACCCCAACACATGAGCACTCTCCCCTCCTGTGGCTTCCAGCAACTGGCAAGCAGATCAGATCAGCAATATATGCGGAGTCAGAAGCCCTCTTAGAAACACCCCCCTTTCCCCTTCTTTGGTTCCTTAACTTCAAACCAGACTCAGACTGGACAGCCTCCCCCCCCCCCCAATAAAGGACAGCATCCTTTTCCTCTGACATCCCTTCAAAAGACTTTCCTCTGCAAATCAGGTTACAGGCCCAGCCTAGAACCACTGTGGTGTAGCAAGTTAGAAAGTTGGACTTGGACTTGGGAAACAAAGGTTCAAGTTCCCACTCGGCCATGTAGCTCACTGGGTGACCTTGGGCCAGTCACTGCCTCTCAGCCTGTCCTGCCTCACAGGGTTGCTGTGGAGATTAAATGAGGAGGGGTAAAGCCTATGTATGCTGCCTGGAGCTTCTCAGAGGAAAAATGTGGGATGTGAATGCAATAAATCAACACTTCTTCAGCTGTTGGAAATGTTGTTATGGATTTGTTTGTTTCTTGATCACCTTCCATGCACATCTCAAGGCTACACACTGTGGGATATTATCCACTGGGAGCAGTCAAATATAACATTCATTGTTTTCCTAGAATTGACATGCGAGGGAATGTGTGGTCCAGCCAGTCAAAACTTCCTGTTCCTCCTGGGCTGGAGCATCCTTTCTTTTGCATGTGATAGAAGGTGGGCATGACGTAACCTGTCCAGGTAACAAAAGGACGAGTCACGCAGCACATCTCTCTCTTTTTGACTTCCTTCTTCATTTGACCAGCTTCTAGGTAGGACTGCTCTACTAGCAGAAGCACTGGGATTATCCCCCCATATGGGGTAGATCCACATGTACATATTTGTAACTAAGTCTGCCTTCAGAGATCCAACTGTAAACTGATGTGAGTAAACTTTTTTTGACGTTGAATAAGATTGTCACATCTCTATTCTTTTAAGAGGGATTCAATGGAACTTACCAGGAATGTGCAATTCAATCTGAGACAGACTGAATTGTTTAATAGTGAGAGGCTCACACAAGCCTGCAACCAGCTATCTGCTGTGCATGTAAAAGGGGAATGTATACTCTGCTAAGTAAAGGAACTTGCTAGTGCATGTTAGGAAGGATATTAATTAACAATATATCCTCTCTTGCCACCCTGAACATTCCCACACATACAATTTTTTAAAAGCAAAAAAAACCAAACACATTTGAACACAACATAGGGCAGATCCACACCAATCCTTTATAGCACATCCCTTGCACATTGAAAACACATTGATTTCTTCAAAGCATGCTGGGAGCTGTAGATCCTTCTTCACAGAGCTACACTTCTCAGTACCCTATACAAACTGCAGTTCCCTGGATTCTTTGGGAGAAGTCGTGCACAGCATGGATTTGTTCACAGAAAACACCACTGGATAAATTTAAAAGCCAGTAGACACCCATGGCAGCAATTCATTCATCCAGCTGGGGGTGCCTGCAAGAAATGCCTTCAATTGTTCCAATAGGTGCCTGTTGTGTCTCAGCAGCAGGGGTGCTGTTCCACAGAACAGGGGCAGCCACACTAAAGGCCCTGCTCTTAGGAACAAGCTTTTGAGATCTTTGGGACTTTCCGGAGAAGCTCTCCTGTATACTGTAGTGGGCTACTTGGTATAGAAGGGAAATGTCTCTCCAGTATCTTGAGGTCCTGAACTGCATAGTAGGTCCTTATATTTTAGTACCAACAGGTGGCTCAGCAGCAAATTGGCAGCCAGTGCACCAGCCTGCAAGCAAGGTGTTATATGCTGACTGTAGTTTAACTTCACAAGCAACCAAGCCACCACATTCTTCACCAGCTGCAGCCTCCAGACCAGCTTCAAGGGTGCATTGCAGTCATCCAGCTTTGAGTTTACCAATGGGCCCTGCTAGCACTCAGATCAGGATGCTGATGTCAGGCCACCAGGGACCCTAATAGAGTCACCAAGGCAAGAAATTGGAGCTTCCAAGTGTTCAACCTACAACAACCCTGTAAGGAAGGCCAATATTATCACTGCCACCGCCCAGTTCCAGATTGCAGGTGGCAGGAAGGACTGAGGCTAAGTGCAAACAGCTTCCATCAGGCCACCTTGTAAATTCCTTGGAGATTTGAGCTTCAAATCAAGGGACTTCCTGATTCTTAGCTCAGTCTCCCTAGCCACTGTGCAGATGAGAAGGGAAAAGCAAATAGCCTTTTCTGTACATTTCATTTTTGTACATTTCCATTGCATCTTTTCCTCCAAGGAGCTCAAGGTGGCCTTTGTGGTTTTTGCCATTCCCATTTCATCCTCACAACAACCCTGCGAGGTAGCTTAAGCCGAGTCGTAGTGAGCCCCTTAGCTCTCTCAGTGGTGCAGAATCTGTGCCTCTGGGGGGGGGGGGTGACTGTAGTTTCTTACAGGGGCCACCAGAGGGGGTTAGTGCTCAACCTGCTCTCCTCCTGCCATTTCCAAGGGCCAAGTCCCACCTTTGACACAGAATCCTAGAATTGCAGATTTGGGAGGCACCCCCCCCAAGAGTCATCTAGTCCAACCCCCCCCCTGCAATGCAGGAATTAAAGACTTCACATGGTGAAGTCTTCACACAGCAAGGCCTTGTGGTTTCATACATGGTAAGGCTTTTAAAAGGGGGCAGCAAAGATTCTTATAGATGAGACAATCCCTAACCACTGACAACCCAGTCAGGTGTCAGGGTTTCACCTCAGCCAACTACTTAATAATAATAATTTTAAATAATTATATTATTTGTACCCCACCCATCTGTCTGGGTTTTCTCAGCCACTCTGTACAGCTTCCAACACTTCTTCTTCTTCTTCAGCGATCACTCGTAGCCAAGTAAGATTGTCTTCCATAAACATGGTTTTAACAATGAGTCTGTAAGTGACTGTGGAGGCCAGTTCTGGATCCACACGTCCTTCCACAGTGGGGACATTGGTTTCCGGGTGTGAGTTAATCACGGTGTGGATTTGCCAAGCGTGCCTTCCTCTTAGCACATTTCTCCCTTGCATCCTGAATTTGAGTGTCTTCAAAGCCCATGACGCCTTTGGTAAAGGCTGTTCTCCAATTGGAGCGCCCGCAGGCCAGTGTTTCCCAATTGTTGGTGTTTATACATTTTTTTAGATTTGCCTTGAGAGAATCTTTAAACCTCTTTTGTTGACCACCAGCATTACGCTTTCCATTTTTAAGTTCGGAATAGAGTAGTTGCTTTGGAAGACAATGATCAGGCAACTGAACAACATGACCAGTCCAACGAAGTTGATCTTTAATGCCCCATCCACACTATGATCCAAAGCAGCATCCTGACACTTTAAACACGGCTTCTCCCAAAACAGCCTGGGAGCTGTAGTTTGGCAAGGGTGCTGAGAGTTGTGGGGAGTCTTTAAACCTCTTTTGTTGACCACCAGCATTACGCTTTCCATTTTAAATTTCAGAATAGAGTAGTTGCTTTGGAAGACGATATAAACATAATAAAACATCAAACATGAACAACTTCCCAATGCAGGGCTGTCTTCAGATGTCTTCTTACCACCGTCCTTACTGGACGGTTGAGCCCAGAGCTCAATACTGAACTCCATATGAGATCCCAGCAAAGCAAAGGTATGTTGGCATTATATATCTCCGTGCGTTTTGGAAGCTATGCTTTGCAGTTCATGCCACAGACTAAGCTAGTAATCTGATATAATTCAAAACAGGATATTCATGGCTTTTATCCAGCCAGGGTCTCCATCTGTAACTTCTGAAAGATACCCATTGTTCAAGGAACAGCTAAGGGAGCTGGGCATGTTTAGCCTGGAGAAGAGGAGGCTAAGGGGTGATATGATAGCCATGTTCAAATATATAAAAGGATGTCACATAGAGGAGGGAGAAAGGTTGTTTTCTGCTGCTCCAGAGAAGCGGACACGGAGCAATGGATCCAAACTGCAGGAAAGAAGATTCCACCTAAACATTAGGAAGAACTTCCTGACAGTAAGAGCTGTTCGACAGTGGAAATTGCTGCCAAGGAGTGTGGTGGAGTCTCCTTCTTTGGAGGTCTTTAAGCAGAGGCTTGACAACCATATGTCAGGAGTGCTCTGATGGTGTTTCCTGCTTGGCAGGGGGTTGGACTCGATGGCCCTTGTGGTCTCTTCCAACTCTATGATTCTATGATTCTATGATTCCATGATTCTAAGTGTAGAGCACAGGGGAGGGGATGTTACTCAGCTGTAAAAGCCCACACTTTGTGTGCAGAAGGTCCTAGGTCCGATCCCCAGCATCCCCTGGTTTAAAAAAAGCATCAGACAATTCTGGTCTGTGCTGGCAAGCAGGTAGAAAGCAACATCAATGTAGGGTGGTGGGGATTGAAACTGGGACCTCCTGCATGCAAAGCAGGTGTTCTACCACCAAGCCATGGCCCCTTTCCCCAAAGAGAAAGTAAGATACTAGTCCTCAGGTTTCTAAATAAAGGGCTGGATTAAATAGGAACATAGGCTCCACCATATGTGGTGGATGTGCAAGCAGTGCTGGATTTATGTATAAGGGTGGCACTGTGGGTTAAACCACAGAGCCTAGGACTTGCTGATCAGAAGGTTGGCAGTTCGAATCCCCGCGAAGGGGTGAGCTCCCGTTGCTCAGTCCCTGCTCCTGCCAACCTAGCGGTTCGAAAGCACATCAAAGTGCAAGTAGAAAAATAGGTACCGCTCCAGCGGGAAGGTAAATGCCGTTTCCGTGCGCTGCTCTGGTTCACCAGAAGCAGCTTAGTCATGCTGGCCACATGACCCAGAAGCTGACTGCGGACAAACGCCGGCTCCCTCGGCCAATAAAGCGAGATGAGCGCCGCAACCCCAGAATCGGTCACAACTGGATCTAATGGTCAGGGGTCCCTTTACCTTTACCTTAAACAAGCTATAGCTTAGGGCCCCATTCCCTTTGGGCCCCCTCAAAAAATTAAAGGAGAAAAAAACACCTGGATGTATATTTCCAAAAATATTAAAAACATATAAAATAAAACCTACATAGAGCAACAGTGTTGTGTGTTGTGTAGGCTCCTATGATGTAAGTCATGGGCCCCACCTGCTAGCCTGCTCCCTAAAATATCACTGGTTTGTTCATTTCTATATACAGGGTGCCTACATTCTGCATGGACTGGTTGCATGGCAACATGTGTAAATGGCTTTAGATACCTATTAGGTTCATAAATTACCATGTAGCATATATTCAACACAAAAAACAGTGACAATTTGTTGTTGACAAAGGACAGCTGGACATATAAAGGGCCCCATTACCTTCAGTAGCTTAGGGCCTCATCCAACTCAAATTCAGCCCTGCATGCAAGGTGACTAAAGCATTCTGGGAAATGATTTATAATGAGTTGAAAAAAGTGTTCAAAATTACATTTGTGGAAAAACCAGAGGCTTTTTTGCTAGGTATTTTAGGTACAGAGATTCCGAGGGGGCAGAAACAACTATTCAGGTACGCGACGACAGCAGCGAGGCCATTACTGGCCCAGAGATGGAAAGAAGACAAAGTTCCAACCAGAGAGGAATGGCTGATGAAGATGATGGACTATGCCGAAATGGCGAAAGTGACTGGGAAAATCAGAAACCAGGAAGAGAAGAATTTTAAGAAGGAATGGGGGAAATTTTACAATGTACTTAAGAGAACACTGTAAACAGCTAAAAACTTTGGCAGGATTTGAGTCATACTTGTAATGTACAAAAAACTACGGAAAAACGAATTACTACTTTTTAAACGAATTAGAGAAAATAAAAGGAGGAGGAGGAGGAGGAGGAGGAGGAGGAGGAGGAGGAGGAGGAGGAGGAGAAGAAGAAGAAGAAGAAGAAGAAGAAGAAGAAGAAGAAGAAGAAGAAGAAGAAGAAGAAAGAGAGATCGATAATGGTAACCATGGAAGGGCAGAGGGAAGTCAAGGGATTCAGAGAATCCTAATTGAAGAGGTGAATGATGTGCTTGAATTTAAATTTGTTATGTAAAACTATAAATAAATAAATAAATAAATAAATAAATACATACATACATACATACATACATACATACATAGGAGGCTGTCATATATCAATCATGATATTGGAGCCATGCAACTCAGTAGGTTCTCTGGAATTTCAGACCCACCTGGAGTTGATTTGGGGGATCGAACCTGGGATCTTATGCATGTGAAGATCCTCTAACACTGATCTCTGGTCCTGCCCTGTGCTCTAAAGGTGCTGAATCTGCTTCTTTCCAGGTTTGGGATGGGAAGGTACCAAAGAGAGAATGACTGGGATTAATGTGTTCATGATTTGCGCATAATGTTGACCTTCCTGAAAACAGCTCACAAGCACCGGGAAGTCCTCCACTGCCTGGACTTGGAGGTCTTGCTGTGTGTGTGTGTGTGTGTGTGTGTGTGTGTGTGCATTAATTGCACTTGCCTGAGCAAAGCTGTATTGCAAGGAGGAGGGGAGACTTATCTGTCCTTTCAGATTTTTTCCCCCTTTCTGGGAAATGAAGTTTTTTATATATATAAAAAATAAAAAATAAAAATCCCTTCACAGCAGTTCCAGAGAAAGAGGGAGAGGGGGAGGGAGAGAGTCCCCTATCACTATTTAACATGCACTGCTAAAAACTAGATAAACATGGGCCGTCACTGAGAGATTAGCTCCTCACAGGACTGGATGATTTATTTAGAAGATTCCTCCTGCCTGCTTCTCTCCCTCCCTCCTCTCCTCCCCCCCCTTTTTCTTTTCTCTCTTTTTTTAATTCCACGTTTCTTGGCTAAGAACATATTAATCAAAAATTAAAGCCAGAGGAAGGAGCTGGGGGGAAGAATGGGAAAGTTTAATAATAATAATAATAATAATAATAATAATAATAATAATAATAGTTGGGGGAACAAGGGATGAGGAAGGAAGAGGAAGGATGGATAGCAGGCAGAAAGGGAAGGAAGGAAGGAAGGAAGGAAGGAAGGAAGGAAGGAAGGAAGGAAGGAAGGAAAGAAGGAAGGAAGGAAGGAAGGAAGGAAGGAAGGAAGGAAGGAAGGAAGGAAGATGGGAAGATAAAAAGAAATAAAAGGAGGAAAAGGAGGGAGGGAGGTGGTGACTGTCATAAGGGTGGCAGAGAATGAAAGAGAACTGGTGGGAGGTGGCGACGTGAAGATCGAAAGAAGAACCAAAATATATTGGGAGGGGGTGGTGGTTCAGCAGATAAAAGAGTCCAGGAGAGCTAAGGCAAAGGATGGGGTTGGATGAAAGACTGGGCGGGGGGGAGGGAATGAGGCAAAAAAATAACAGCACTGCATCTTAAAACAGCAGTGGAATAAGTAGATAATGCAGAGAAGGAGGGAGGGAGGTTTCCTTCCTGCTGACAAAAAAGGGAAAGGATGAAAGCAAAGTGTGATGTTGAAAAGGAGCAGGTGGGGGTGGAAAGAGAGGAGAGGAGAGAGCGGTGGGTGGGTTTGGATGTGTGTCTGGACGTGGAAGAGGCATGAACCCCCCTCCCAAGCGCATGATCCAAGGGGGCAGACCCATCTTCCTGGTATACTCAACGCTGTCCATTTTCTGGATGGTCTTCTGTGGGTCACATACTAGTGCTAGGCAGGGCCAGAGGCAGAAGCGGGTTAGAATAACTGAATCATAGAACTGCAGAGCTGGAACGGACCACGGGTGTCACCTAGTCCAACCCCCTGCAATGCAGGAATCTCTTGCCCAGGGGTGGGTTCGAATCCATCACCCTGAGATTAAGAGTCTAGTGCTTTACTGACTGAGCTATCCCAGTGTTGAGCAGTTGTACATTTTCCTTTTGTACAGTAGTTTTCTACACATACTCGCATGCCTCCCTCTCTCTCCCTGTCTCTCTCTTTCTCCTCCATCTAGGCGAGCAAGCAAGAGGCACGATCAGAGTTCAAGGACAGATTCTGGCCAGGCAAGAAGCAGGGTCAGTGGCGGGGGTGATTTGGGGCTGGGAAGGAGGTATGGTGTGGGGAGAGTCCTGAGGGTCTGACAGAGAGACTTGGGGGGCTGCATTTGGCCCCTGGGCCTGAACTTTACCGCCTCTGGGAGCCAGTGTGGTGTAGTGGTTAAGAGCGGTAGTCTCGTAATATGGGGAACCGGGTTCGCGTCTCCGCTCCTCCACCTGCAGCTGCTGGGTGACCTTGGGCCAGTCACACTTCTCTGAAGTCTCTCAGCCTCGCTCACCTCACAGAGTGTTTGTTGTGGGGGAGGAAGGGGAAGGAGAATGTTAGCTGCTTTGAGATTCCTTAAAGGTAATGGGACCCCTGACCATTAGGTCCAGTCGTGACTGACTTTGGGGTTGCGGCGCTCATCTCACTTTATTGGCTGAGGGAGCCAGCGTACAGCTTCCAGGTCATGTGACCAGCATGACTAAGCCGCTTCTGGTGAACCAGAGCAGTGCACGGAAACGCCGTTAACCTTCCCGCCAGAGCGGTACCTATTTATCTACTTGCACTTTGTGCTTTCGAACTGCTAGGTTGGCAAGAGCTGGGACAGAGCGACGGAAGCTCACCCCGTCGCAGGGATTCGAAGCGCCAACCTTCAGATTGGCAAGCCCTAGGCTCTGTGGTTTAACCCACAGCGCCACCCGCATTCCTTGAGACTCCTTAGGGTAGTAATAAAGCGGGATATCAAATCCAAACTCCTCTTCTTCTTCTTCTTCTTCTTCTTCTTCTTCTTCTTCTTCTTCTTCTTCTTCTCTAGCCTCAAATGATTGCAAATCATGCCTGGAGCACACATCCAACTTGAATTTTTTTTAATCTCTATTCCCTGCTCCACAGTGAGCTGTCTCTGGTCCTGATCCCTTGCAAGGGGTGAGATGTGAGATTAAAAAAGGTAAAGGACCCCTGGACGGTTAGGTCCAGTCAAAGGCGAATATGGGGTTGCGGCACTCATCTCGCTTTCAGGCTGAGGGAGCCGGCGTTTATCCACAGACAGCTTTCCAGGTCATGTGGCCAGCAGGACTAAACTGCTTCTGGTGCAACAGGACACCATGACGAGTGCCAGAGCAAACAACCAACCAACAATGGATTAGACTCCTGCCCCGGAGAATAGGACCCAAACCAATGGATTCAAGTTGCAAGAAAGCAGATTCCAAGTAAACATGAGGAAGCACTTGCTGACAGTAAGAGCTGTTCAACAGTGGAAGAAACTTCCATGAGATGTGGTGGACTCCAGAGGCGGAGCTAACTGCTCTGGCACCTGGAGCGGCACACATGCTGTGCACCCGGGTGCAGGGGGGGGCAATGTCACCCCCCCATGGATGACACCTGGGGCAGGGCGCACCTATTGCATCCCCGTCTCTCTGCCAGTGGTGGACCCTCCTTCCTTGGAGATTTTTAAGCAGAAGTTGGGTGGCCATTTGTCATGCATGATCTAGTTGAGATTTCTGCATTGCAGGGGGTTGGACTAGTTGACCCTCATGGCCCCTTCCAACTCTACAGTCCTGAGTGTCCTGGCTTCCCTGGATGATAATGATAATAATAATAATAATAATAATAATAATAATAATAATAATAATAATGTTATTATTATTTATACCCTGCCCATCTGTCTGGGTTTCCCCAGACACTCTGGGTGGCTCCCAACAGAATATTAAAAACACGATAAAACATCAAACACTAAAAACTTCCCTATACAGGGCTGCCTTCTTCTAAAAGATGTCTTCTAAAATTCAGATAGTTGTTTCTTTCTTTGACATCTGCTGGAAGGGTGTTCCACAGGGCAGGCGCCACTACCTAGAAGGCCCTCTACCTGGTTCCCTGTAACTTCGCTTCTCACAGTGAGGGAACCGCCAGAAGGCCCTTGGAGCTGGACCTCAGTGTGTGGGATGAATGGTGGGGAAGGAGATGCTCCTTCAGGTTGTTGTTGTTGTTGTTGTTTCAGACAAGGAGCCTCTCCCAGCCCTATTATTATTATTATTATTATTATTATTATTATTATTATTAAAATGAATTTTAGTCACCTTTTCTTGCAACTCAATGTAACTTAGAAACAAGCCAGCAAACAAACACCACCTCTAACAGTGCCAGTTCCACAGATGGGGTAAGGTGCTCTCACAGGTAAGCTGGTCCCAGGTTGTTAAAGGCTTTACATATTAATAGTAACATCTCAGGCCTGGCCTGGCAGCAAAGCGACAACCAGCACAGGTGTAATATGCTGCCAGGGGGTCTCCCTTCTGTAAACAACCGTGCTGCAGCAGCATTCTCCACTGACTGCTGCAGCTTCTGAGCAAATGCAAGGGGAGCCTAACGTAAATCGGTGTTTGGCCACGTTCCTCTATTTTGTTAGAATCATAGATTTGCAGAGTTGGAGGGAGATCATGAGGGCCATCTCTTGCCCAACCCCCCGCAATGCAGGAATTACATTGTAAATAATCCCTGGCAGCCACCAGAACCTCTGTTTAAAAGCCTTCAAGGAAGGAGAGTCTCCACCCTTCCAAGGTCATAAAA
The DNA here is from genome assembly GCF_027172205.1 of Podarcis raffonei. Taxonomy (NCBI): domain Eukaryota; kingdom Metazoa; phylum Chordata; class Lepidosauria; order Squamata; family Lacertidae; genus Podarcis; species Podarcis raffonei. The sequence goes on from NC_070617.1 coordinate 21,284,372, forward strand.
TCATAGGATTGTAGAGATGGAAAGGGCTACCCCGCGGTCATCTGGTCCAACCCCCTGCACAGCTAAAGAACCCCTGATTCAATAGTTAAAACAGGAATATTGTAGCCGTCTTTATGGACAAGAAGGCTGTGTTTATCTTCCCCCATTTCTCACCAGCTTGCTGTAAAGGGGAGGAGAGCTAACCAGCCGTCCTGTGCGTATCCCTCGTACGTAATTCTCCCACGGTCGGTCCGAGCTTTTGCTCAGCCCGTTCCCCTTTTCCGACCTTTCCCTTTGCTCTTTGGTCACTTTGGATTTGGAGAGTTATTCTCTCGCCAAGGATTGGGTTTGGTTTTTTTTTTATTATTTTATGGTCAACGCTGGGATCAAGCGAGAAGCAGGCCGGGCAGGATTAGAGGAGACGGGTCTCTGCACCGGGGCTGGGTGCTGCTGCGCTCTCTCTCTCTCCCTCTCCTTTTATGCGCAGAGATAACCAGGCCTCGCGGCTGAGGCCTACACTGATAAGGAGATTAGAGGGGGATTGGCTGGGCTCTTGTGGGATTCTCCTGCCGGGATATATTCTGCCGTCTATAGATCAAGCAGAAGGTTATCTAAATAGGCTCGGCTCGAACCAGCCTCCGGCGAGCCCCTGCGGGACATTACCGCTCAGAAGCAAGGAGAGCGGAAGCAGAACAAAGGTGACGCGCAGGAGTTGTTTGGGGCTCGCTGGGCGAGATGAACCGCTGGCCTGATCCAATAATGGCCGTCCTCGCGTTAGAAGTCATTCAGCTATTCAGGGTTCATTTCTTCAGACCTTTGCATGGGGCCAGTCTTTTTTTCCGACACCTGCTGTCAATACCACATGAAGGGGAGGGCAGAAGGAAACAAACAACAACTCGGGAAAACTCACCCCAAAGTAGGAGCTGCCGGTCTTTAATTTGAAAAAACACACACCAAAATAACAACTTCTGACTAGCAGTGTGTTCTCCCTATGAGAGCAGATATATGGATACATTGGCCAAATAAAAATAAAGAGCAGGTGCCCTAACAGTAAGAAAGCATGGATGCAAATTTGGAAATATCAGTGCTATTTTTCTAGAGAAAGAGGCACCAGAACTCACCGTTAATGCCTCCCTTTTTCTCTTAGAATGGCCTGAGAGTTCCAGCTGGAAAAAAAACTCCTGGAAATAATCAATATGGTTTAAATAGAAATGTGGTGGGTTGTCACCAGTGCTTATCCCACTGAAAGTAGACATTAATAAGAATGGCTAACGTAGGTCTGTTAATGGCAATGGGTATACCCTGCGTAGGACTAAGTAGGGACACAGCCTGAATATAACCTACTGTAGTGGGGCACATCAAGGGTTGTAGTCAACTATGTTCTATGAGTTGACCTATTGAAACTCATTGGCCAAGGGTATTCATCATGTTCATTAATTTTGATGGGTCTACTCTTGAGTGGAACTAGCATTGGATGCAACTCATGGAGCGTAGCTGCTCAGTCTGCTTTCCATATGTGGATGGTCAACTTCAAGGCCCCTGGTGTTCTCTTTCCTTGTGGTTCCTTATCTTTGAACCAGATTGGACAAGATAGCCCTTCAAATGGAAGGCACCTTCAAACAGGACTGTCCCCTGTAGCGTAGGGCATGTGACCACGGTCTGTCTATCTATCTGTCTATCTACACACACACATGAGGGGCTGCCACTTCTGCTTGTGTGGCTCACCAACCCCTCCTACCTTCCACCCCTTTGTCAAACCCCAGACCTTTACACCTCACCCAAACTACCCATTTGCCCAATCATTGGTGACACAAGATACAGAGCATGGTGTCAGCCTTAGGTTTTTAAGTATATAGGAAGGGACAGATAGCTGGTGATGGTTACATTAAATGGAACTTGCCACATGCTTAGAAACACTGAAGGGCAGAACTTGCAAGCCACCAGTCATGTAACGAGCACCAGGCAGACCATAAAAATCTACATTGTGGGTCCAAGCAGGCAAGGAGGTGGGGGAAACATGGTTTGCCCAGCCCCTGAAAGACCACCAAAGGGGGCTGCATTTTACTTGTTGAGTCACACTCCCAAGCTCTATTACTGGTTTGCACTATGGAGATTCCTCTGTTCCAGACCTGAGCTCTGGCACCCAGAGAGCCAGTTTGGTGGAGTGGTAAGAGCAGGGGATCCCAAACTGTGGTCCACGGAGCACCAGTGGTCCATGAATTTCATCCAAGTGGTCCATGGTGTGTCTGTGAAAACACAACTGAAAACAGTGCAGCATCTATCACAGTACATTTGTTACAACAGGCAAGAAAAATAATACGTGATCTGCCAGGCCCTCAGCAATTTTCAAGTGGTCCATAAATGTCATAATAATTTTTTATAATTTTTATTATTTATACCCCACTCATCTGTCTGGGTTTCCCCAGCCACTCTGGGCACTACCAACAGAATATTAAAAACACAATAAAACATCAGACATTAAAAACTTCCCTAAACAGGACTGACTTCAGATGACTTCTAAAAGTCAGATAGTTGTTTATTTCCTTGACATCTGATGGGAGGGGATTCCACAGGACAGGAGCCACTACTGAGAAGGCCCTCTGTCTGGTTCCCTGTAACCTCACTTCTCGCAGGGAGGGAACCGCCAGAAGGCCCTCGGAGCTGGACCTCAGTGTCTGGGCTGAATGGTACGGGTGGAGACACTCCTTCAATCAAAAGATCTAATTGCACTTCTCTCTACTCCATCCTTTATCTGGGACCTCAATCAGTCAGCTACCATATATGAACATCACGTCCATTCTTCATTTAAGTTTCCATGGATTGCATGCAGCCATTTTTTGTGGCCATGCAGATTCCTGGGCAGCCAGTGTCAGGGATTGGCACAGGAAATGTGGCAGGAAACCAATCACACTAGTTCCAGCCTCCTTTGCTAGTTTGCATTTTGCTCTGATGCATTTCCCGCAACTTCCTGCTTTGATGTTGCCATCGTGGAAGGAAGCAGCTGCCTGCAAGCCACCTTCAATGGTCGCTGAATCGAGACTTCCGTTCCAGTTGAGGAAATCTGTCTTTCTGCAAAATAATCAATGGTGTTACATTGAAACTTACGTCCAGACACCTTCTTCCCTTTTAAAATCAGGTAGGGATGTGGGAGAAATTAGATTCAGTTTGCATGTGAAGGTAAATTTGTACTTTACGAAACAATATGCAAATTGAAGTGCAGCCATTCTTTGAAACCCATCCCTTGCTGAATTTTGAGGTGCAGCCAAGTCATGTGTACAAAAATGTATTTACTGGGGTAAAGTGTGCATTAAAATTACATCTATTAGTCAATATAACATTCAAAAATGGGACTTTAGGATGAAGAATGGGTAATTAATAATAATAATAATAAGCAAATTCGTTTGCAAAAATGTGTATTAGGCAAAATTGCACACTAACCTGTATGTTATGAGAAATTTTCACTAAAATGCAGGTGACTTTTTAAAAAGCAAAGTAATGTGGAAAATGAAACTTAGGACTGGAAAAATGAGGAACTAAGCAAAACGGATATTGATACATTTGCCCATCCTTACTCTCAGGTTGCCAACTGACCGGTGTATAGAATCATAGAATCATAGAGTTGGAAGAGACCACAAGGGCCATTGAGTCCAACCCCCTGCCAAGCAGGAAACACCATCAGAGCACTCCTGACATATGGTTGTCAAGCCTCTGCTTAAAGACCTCCAAAGAAGGAGACTCCACCACACTCCTTGGCAGCATGCCCTGCTCTGGTGTCCTTAACAGTAGCTTGGGGGACCATGTTGCCACCTGCTAATGTCTGCAGGTAGTGCTGTTAAAGGCAGGTCAGACTATTTCACCATCAAGTCCAGTACCTTGCAAGTCTAATCTGACTAGCAGCAGCTGCCCAAGGTCCACTCAGCTGCTACCTGGTCCTTTTGTAAACTGGAGGTGTCAGGTATTGACCCTGGGACCTTCTGCATGCAGAACATGGACATCACAACATACGAAGAGCCCACAGTGGCCAACTAGATGCCCCAATGGGAAAGCCTATCAACCTCTGGGGGGCCCAGCCTCCTAAAATATTTTAGGGGGGAGGAGTTGGCTCCTAGGTCTGACACTGGAAGGGGTACACAGCCATCACAGCTAGTTTGCATCAATAGCAAATTCTGCAATCGAGCTATGGACCCTTCCCAAAAGAACAGGGCCTATAAAAATAGAAAAAGAAAATCTGTCAGCCCCTCTCTGCTATCCTCCTCCTCCCAACGACCGACAAATCATGCGTCCCCCCTCCTCCCCGAGCTGGACACCCACACGGCCATGTACCCTGAGACATACACACATCCCGGGAGAGCATCGAGTGCGAGACATCCCAGCAGCGATACAGGCTGCGATACAAACCCAGGGACAATCCCTTCTCTCCCCCCCACCGCCTCCACTGCCCGATAGCCTCCCTGTTGTTGAGGCTTATCTACCAGGAGATACCAGCAGCCGGCAATGATTCCCCTTTTCTCTCCTTAACGCGTTGCAGCTTTTCACTTCCCCGCGTTACTTTGCCTCCCTCCCCCTTCCCCTTTGCACCAGCTCCGAGATGTTCCCAGCAAAACTGACAGCCTCGACACAGTCCTCTTGTTCCTCACTCTTCCTCTCCCTCCCCCACGCTGCACCATCATCTACCCTCCCTTCTTCTTTCTCTTCCTCCTCCTCCTCTCCCCCCCCCCAAAACACCCGCTCCTTTCTTCTTCCTCTTTATTTTATCTCGATTTGCCACAAATCTGTTCCTCCACAAAGCAGCTGCCATCTTTGTTCTTCCCCATTATCAGTGGCAGCACACAGCCCCGGCTGGGCTGGCTGGCAGACAATCACTGGCTAATAGACTGTCTGAGAGCTATTGTAGAGTGTGTCCAAGGCAGATCTATCACTGTGTCCTATCAGCCGTGCGGTTCTGACACCGAGGGAGCAAGGGACACACAGACACATGGCAAATCCCTCTTTGCTGAAATGCTCGTGGAGCGAGGGACTCTTTCGCCGCCGCCGCCTCCCCACCTTCCCCCCACCCTCCCAGCCAGCATCCCCATCAGCCCCATCTGTGGAACAGGAGGCAGGGGTGTTACCTACTGGTGCACAAAAATATGCTCGGGCGGGGGGGGGGCACAGGAGGTGGATGGTGAGGCTCAAGAAGCAAATTCAGGGTGGGATGGAAGGTGCAGAGTGGACAGAGCTTTTTCAGCCAGAAATCGCCAGAACTCAGTTCTGGCACCTCTCAGGTGGACACCATTGCCATTCTGAGTGAAACGAGGGAGGTGTTCATGGTGAGTCCAGAAACCTCTTATTCTAGAAAAAACAGCACTGGTGACAGATGCTTCCCGGCTTCCCTAAGTGGAAAGCTTTGCAGCATTTGGAACTTTTCAGTTTAGGGAAAAGATGAGTAAGAGGAGACGCATTAGGGGTTTATAGAATTACACATGCCATGGAGAAAGTTTTCTCTCCGCCTCTCCCTGGAACTCGTGGGCTTCCCATGAAGCTGAATGCTGGGGAGATAAAAGAAAGGACTTCTTCACAGAGCACATAGTTAAACTATGGAACTCAACCCCACAGGAGGCAGTAACAGTCACCGACCTTTAAAAGAGTTTTGGACAAATTCATTAGCTATCAATAGCTACTAGTCGGTAACAGCTTGTGAATCTCAGTTGCTGGAATCTGCAGGAGCAGGGAGCTCTTGTGCTCAGGTCCTTCTTGCAAGGTTTCCCACAGGGATCTAGTTGGTCACTGGTCAATGGATGCTTGACTAGGATGCTTGACTTGATGGGCCATTGGCCTGATCCAGCTGGCCCTTCTTATGTTCTTATGGGGCTCTATATAGTGGAAAGCTTTCCTGCACAAGCCCAAGCTACATGAGTTCTTGTTTGCACCCCATGCTGATCAGTTCTTGTGTTGTTATGCGACCCACCCTAGGACCTTTGGACGAAAGGCGGGGTATTCAATCTCAATAATCCATCCATCATATTTAGTTATTGATTTGTGCTGTTAGATCCAGGCGTACAGCACTCTCGGTATAGACAACCACAGAGAGGCTTACAAATTAGAATATAAAATACACTGTCAGACAACAGAATAAAAGCATTTTTTAAAAAAAAGATCTCAGAGCTTATTCTCTACCTCCAGGGTTGGGGATAGCATACATTGGAATACTAGTTGTTGGGAATTGCAAAAGAGGAGAGTGCTGTTTTGCTCTGGTTCTGCTTGTGAGCTTCCTATGGAAACCCGGTTTCACTGTGACAGCAAAGCCTTTGGTGTAATCCAACAGGGTTCCTCTTACATTCTTGAAACAATAGCAGCAGCAGCAACAACAATTTTATTATTTATATGCTGCCTGTCTGACTGGGTTTCCCAAGCTGCTCTGGGCGGCTCCCAACAAAATATTATAAACACAATAAAACATCAACCATTAAAAACTTCCCCGAACAGGGCTGCCTTCAGATGTCTTCTAGCAAGAGGAAACGTTCCCACAGAGTGCTCTTCAAAACGAAGACCTCCAGCCTCAAGAAGACCCGAAGGCCTGAAAGAAATGCATGTATAGTACCTGACAGAACTGGAGTGTTGATGATGACTGATGGATGTCCCGAGGCAGTGAGCTCCACAGAGAGGGGGCCATGAGCGAGAAAGCCTTCAACCATTGTCCCAAGGGGCTCTAGGATGCTGGTGCTTCCTCCAACAGTGGTACCCTAAGGAGGACCTCCTCCAGTGTTTCCAGGCACTAAGGTTACTTGGTCAAAGATGGACCTAGGAGTAACCCCAGATTGCACACTTGTTCTTTCAAGGAGAGCTCAACACCAGCCAGACCAGGGCATCTACTCACCTGCAAGACATGGGACCTATCTACCAACAGAGCTATTCAGGACTGATACGAACAGGGCTAATGACTGATGGGCAACGTCAAGGTCACATATTATCCCTATCATCATAATTCAATGAAAACTGGACCATTCAAATAGAGGATGCTTTCAAAAAGAGGACTGCCCTCTGGCAGCCCTTCACAAAGAGCACAGCTTCCCAAACTTGAGTCTCCAGCTGTTGTTGGACTACAATGCCCACCATCCCTAGCTACTAGGTCAGTGGTCAGGGATGATGGGAATGGTTGTCCAAAAGCAGCTGGAGACCCAAGTTTGGGAAACCCTACATAGATAAATGCCACGTAAAAGTGGGACACACGGTCATTCTCCCACCAAGAGCCTGAGTGGTGAAGCTTTGGGGTTGGATGATAGTCACAGCAGCACCATCTCTTGTGATTCCCAAGACTGTGTCTTGCCCCTTTGCCTTCAGTTCTATCACCACCACCCTCATATTCAGCCCCTCCCTCTGGTAGTCCTCCCTGCTCCCCGACAAGGCCATGCACTCCACTGGAAGTGGGGGCTGGAGAGAGCCAGCAGATTTGCTCCCCCCTCTGACATCTGTATGCCAGATCCTGATGGAATCAAGGGGTCAATGACTCCAAGCAATCTCAAGGGACACCACCCACCATAGCCTGCAGGATTGCTATGAGATTTCAGGAGAGCTGGCATGAGGACAACTCATGCCAGCAGGGCACAGAATAGTGCATTAAAAGAGGCACCCCCAAAATCATGATCAAGAGGCAAAATGGGGGAAATTATTGATTGGAGGAGGCACCCCCCCCAAAAAAAATGCCAGATCAGTTAAATGCATCAGACAGCAGGTCCTGGGGAAAGAATGGGGACCCTTTTTCAGTTTGAGGGCCATACTCTCTCTTTGGCAATCTCCCGGGGGCCGCATGGAAACAACAACTGATGTGACTGTTAACTTTGTATGGTACTCTGCAGTTGCCCATACTAAAAGCCAGTCTCTGTGCACATGGGCCTTTCCATCTCACAAACAGCCAAGCAAGACAAGGGCCCTGCAGGACTTGACATCTTTCCGCAGGGCCTGCAAGACAGAGCTGTTCCACCAGGCCTTTGGTCAGGGCGCAGCCTGACTCCCTCCTTTGGCAATCTTTACAAAACTTTAGTTTATGGTTGCCATCAATTTTGATTTTAATTAATTTTTATAATGTTTTTATAATGTTGCACTGTTTTAGTGTTGTTAGCCGCCCTGAGCCCGGCTTCGGCTGGGGAGGGCAGGATATAAATAAAATTTATTATTATTATTATATTATTCCAAGGAGACATTCCAGCCAGGACAATGCACTTGAGGAAGGCCTGTGAGAAGGGTGGGATGGGAAGAACAGGTGTGGCCTGTGAACGGTTCTGAGGGGCAAATAGAGAAGCCTGGAGGGTGCTGAGAGTGGTGAGGAGACCCCTATAGCCCCCCCCCCCGAGTAACAATTCACAGAGTGGGATTTACAATCAATCCCTCTTCTCGGGGAGCTCTAGGAATTGTAGCTGTAAGAGGAGAACAGGGGTCTCCCGACATCGGTCAGCACCCTTATCAGACCACAGTAGGATTCTTTGAGGGAAGCCATGTTTGTTTAAAGTGGCATGATACTGCTTTAAATGCAGAGTGCAGATGGGGCTTCACCCTTTCCATTTCTACACACACACACACACTGAGAGAGAGAGAGAGAGAGAGAGAGAGAGAGAGAGAGAGAGAGAGAGAGAGAGAGTCAGTCAGTCATCATTCTGTGGCCACGCTGAGCATGCTCAGTAAGTGCTTATTGAACTGTTTCCACACACACCACCCAGTTTCTCCCCTCCAAATATTCCCCCCCCCCAAGCCTGCAGATCCCCTCTCTTGGATGTTGGTGGTGCTGTTTTGGCTAGGGAAGGATGGACACTCTGAGAATGAGTTTTGTATGAGTGACCTGCCAACTGCTGTTGGACTCCGCCTCCCATCAGCCCCGGCCAGTGTGGCCAAAGGTCAGGGATGATGGGAGTTGTAGTCCCACAATGTCTGACCAGATGCGGGTTTCCCACCCTGGTTTCTAGGAGCACAGGAAGCTGCCTTATATGGAGATGGATGCATTGTTCCATTTAGCACAACATTGCCTACACTGACTGGCAGCACCTCTCCAGGGTTTCAGGCAAGGTCCATTCCCAGCCCTATCTGGAGATGCCAGGGATTGAACATGGGACCTTCTGCATATGGAGAAGATGAGCTATGGCTCTTACCTGTCTGGGATGGATACAATGACCTGTCTGGAGGGTCACCTGTCTGTGTGAAAGGGGAAAGAGCCCCAGGTGCAGAGCGGCAACAGTAGGAGAAGAACAAAGTGGAATCTTGCAAATAGGTAGCTGTTTTGCATTTGTTGTTTAGTCATTTAGTTGTGTCCGACTCTTCGTGACCCCATGGACCAGAGCACGCCATGAACTCCTATATTCCACTGCCTCCCACAGTTTGGTCAAACTCATGCTGGTAGCTTTGAGAACACTGTCCAACCATCTCGTCCTCTGTCGTCCCCTTCTCCTTGTGCCCTCCATCTTTCCCAACATCAGGGTCTTTTCCAGGGAGCCTTCTCTTCTCATGAGGTGGCCAAAGTACTGGAGCCTCAGCTTCAGGATCTGTCCTTCCAGTGAGCACTCAGGGCTGATTTCCTTAAGAATGGAGAGGTTTGATCTTCTTGCAGTCCATGGGACTCTCAAGAGTCTCCTCCAGCACCATAATTCAAAAGCATCAATTCTTCGGCGATCAGCTTTCTTTATGGTCCAGCTTTGCATACCCTCCACCATTTTTTCTGATGAAAATAGAGGTGTCCTTTTCTTCAACAACAACAACACCCCACCCATCTGACTGAGTTGCCCCAGCCACTCTGGGCAGCCTCCAACACATATAAAAACATAATAAAACATAAAACATTTTAAAACTTCCCAATTCAGAGCTGCCTTCAGATGGCTTGCGGGGTGCAGGGGTCGGATAACTCCATACCCTCCAACATTTCTCCGATGGAAATAGGGATGTCCTAAGGAAAAGCAGGACATTTTGGGATCAAATAAGAAACTGGGACAACTTCTGTAAATCTGGGACTGTCCCTGGAACATAGGGGCACTTGGAGGATCTGTGTTTGTTAAAGAAAGGTACGCTTGTGTTTGCATTAGTGGAAGTGCTCTGTGTACTTACTCATGTGCAACAGTATAATAAATGAAAGAAGCACGAAAGAAAACCAGGAGAGTGAACTGGAATGAGAGAGAGAGAAAGAGACCCCCGTTGCCCCCATCAATTAACACGAGCTTCCTAAGAACAGAAAGGCCTGGGCCCCTGATCATGCCCTCTTAAGACATCATCGCCCTAATCCATCCTGGCCTCTGACCTTTCCCATAATCCCTGCCTCCTCTTTGTACCGCCACTTCCCTTAAAGTCTTCATCACATGGCACACACACCTCTAATCAGGGCACACACAAGGCTCTCGGATGGGGCACGTATTCATGTGTGTGTGTGTATGTGTGTGTAGGTACACACAGAGCAAAGACGCATGGGGAGAACAGGGCCAAAGGTTATTGCAAATGCCTTTCCTCCGGTCCGTACTGAAATATTCTCAGGATCGGGACCTGTGCCACTCCGGTTCAAAGCCTCCCCGGTCCCCCCTCCCTCTTCTTCTCCTCCCCGCTTTCTCCCTCTCCCTCCCGCCCCTGCCTCTCTCCTCCTTCCCGCACACCCGTTCTCATTCTACCAGCGAGTACAAAGCAGTATTCTGGATTATCTCCATTTCCATATGGGGAGCTGTGTAAGCCAGTTCAATGCATGGCCGGTCATTTTGTTCACAAGTTTGCGGCAAGCGGGAGCGAAATCCATGGGGAAATTAACCATTCATCTCTCTGCACCTTGTGTGTGCAGGCACAGATCAGTAAACACAGGCTCTGGGCTTTAAAAAAAAAAAAATTAAGTGGGGGGGAACACCCCTCTCTCCTTTGCTTTTTCCATCACCTCCACTCCTCTGCTCAAGCGTTTTGCATTGTGTGTGCACAAAAATCAACGCCGGCCTTTGCAAGCTCTGTTTTTTGGAAATCCATCTCTGCTATTTCCATCCCACCCAAACTGATTTCCAAGTTCCTGTTTCATTGCTATCAGCCTTCCCCTTTGATGTGTGTTAGTTGCATATTTGTTACAGGCAGTGAGTGTGCAGCTGCAGTAAGCTCCACCTAGGAATCACGGCTAGGACAGTGTGCTCTGCAAACCTAATAATAATAATAATAATAATAATAATAGTAATAATAATAATATATTTATACCCCACCCATCTGGCTTTCCCCAGCCACTCTGGGCGGCTTCCAACAAAAGATTAAAAATGCATTAAAACATCAGTCATTAAAAACTTCCCTAAACAGGGCTGCCTTCGGATGTCTTCTAAACGTCAGATAGTTGTTTATTTCTTTGACATCTGATGGGAGAGCATTCCACAGGGTGGGTGCCACTACCAAGAAGGCCCTCTGCCTAGCAGCAGAAGCTAAAGGAAGAGATGGAGCTCAAAAGCAGGGGGAGGGAAAGATCCCATTAACGTCAACCCCCCAAAATGTGGGATCCTCTGAAAACGCATTCCAAACTTTTGGGTTTTGATGTATCAGTTGCTTAGTTGCTGCAAAACGTGGGAGTTTTCACTGCAAAACCAATTTTGGGGTTCATGGTTAATGTTAAGTATGAACCGTGTGTTTGATGTACCAATTACTCCATTTGTGGGGTGCTGCAAAACGTGGGGTTTTCGCTGCAAAAAAAACCCCCAAAAGAAACCAGCAACAACTGCAAAACCTTGGCACACGTTTGGAGCAGATTCCAAATTATAGGATTCGGAGTTCATTTGCCTGTAGGGAAACTCACTTTTCAGCCTGAAGGCTACCTTCCCTTCTGAGCAAGCTTTTGGGGGCCGCATACCAGGGTATCCTACAAGACCT